>NW_027667452.1:0-114240 GCF_963924665.1 Micromys minutus
CTTATAAAAAGTAGATATTTGGACGCACAAACATTGACAGAGAGGAAGAGAGACACTGACACACATGGGGGAGAGGCTGTGTCTAGTTGGAAGCCATGATGAACCATGGACCCTATGACCCGCCTATGAACAGTTACCTCAAAAAACCTAGGGGGAAATTGAGACACATTCACCCCTTTTCACAACCTCAGAAACAGTTGCGGGACCTTGACTTCGGAAGCTTCCCTTGGCACTGTGGGTGGCTGTTGGCCGAGCCCCTTACGTCTAGAATACTTTCCACGAAGAACAAGGTCTTGCTGCCAGACACAGATGCCAATCCTAAAGATAAGGCTTTTTGTAAAAATTAGTTTCCAGATGGGGAATAGCTAAAGTGTGTTTTCTGATTGTTAAAGGAATTTCAGCAGCCCCAATAAAATGAAATAGCAGGCTCACAGTTACCATTCGGAGTCTTGGCTAAACAATTAGTGCCAGGGGTTTGCTGCTCTGGGTAAAGCCTGTGAGTGATTCCAGTGGGCCCTGCAGCAATGAACACCATCCTCACCTCTGCCCCAGCCCAAAGGCGAGTTCTTACTCCTTGGCCTTGCAGGCATGGTTGCTCCCAACACCATAGGTCATTTTTTTAGGGCAGATCTTGGGTTTCTGTACCTAAATCCTGGAAACCCTGGACAGATTTGATGAGTAGAGAATTGGCACCTTATGTCTCAGTTTGCCTTTACTTGGAAATCTAGAAGCATCTGTTTAGATTGTGCCTTTACATCCTGGGGTTGTCTCTTGGACCCTGTCTCAGTTAGGGTTTTACTGCTGTGAACAGACACCGAGACCAAGGCAACTCTTATAAATGACAACATTTAACTGGGACTGGCTTACAGGTTCAAAGGATCAGTCGTTATCATCAAGGTGGGAACATGGCAGCATCCAGGCAGGCATGGTACAAGAGGAGCTGAGAGTTCTGCATCTTCATCTGAAGGCTGCTAGTGAAAAATTGGCTTCCAGGCAGCTAGAATGAGGGTCTTAAAGCCCATGCCCACAGTGACACACCCACTCCACCAAGACCACACCTCCTCCAACAAGGCCACACCTCCTCCAATAAGGCCACACCTCCTCCAACAAAGCCACACCCACTCCAGCAAAGCCACACCTCTTAATAGTGCCACTCCCTGGGCCGAGTATATTCAAACCATGACAGAGCTTTCTCTTAGAAGTTCACCTTTAGCCGGTTAATCCTACACACTTTGAAAATACCACATCTGAGGAGCATCCCTGGCAGATGAGAGTAGGGTGGAAGGTAAGTGGAAGGCGCAGGACCGAGGTCTCGCTGACACCCCTGAGGAGCATCAGGGATGAGGAAAAGACGCTTCCATGGCTTGTTCTCCCGAACCTCATAGTGTGAACCTATCACCGTGATAATGGAGGAGAGAGGTGTGCTCTGCAGGGTGGGCGGTAGAGCCTGGAGACAGAGCCCTGGTACATGACACAGCGTGTGACGCAGCGTCATGACACATAGATGACACGCAGCATTACATAGTGTGTGACATAATGTATGTCACAGTGTATGACACAGTGTGTAACACAGTACGTGACATAGTGTGTGACACAGAGCATGTCACAGTACATGACACAGTATATGATATATAGTGCATGATATAGCCATGACACACTGCATGACACAGTACATGACACATAGCATGGCAAAAAAGCAGAAATTACTCATATTTTGGCGCAAAATGCAGAAATTCCCCATATTTTGAGGTTAAAAGTCTTGAATTTCCCTTATGTTGGTGCAAAAATGCATAAATTTCTTCAATTTGGGGGCAAAAAAGCAGAAATTTCCCTTATTATGGAGCAAAATTGAAGAATTTTCCTTATTTTGGAGCAAAAAAGACAGAAATTCCTTTTGTTTTGGGGGAAAATGACAGAAATTCCACTTATTTTGAGGTAAAAAGGCAGAAATTCCACTTATTGGGGGGCAAAAAACAGAAATTTCCCTTATTTTGGGGCAAAACTCAGAAATTCCACTTATTTTGGGGCAAAATTCTAGTAATTTTCCTTATTTTGGGTCAAAATTGCAGAAATTTTACTTATTTTAAGGCAAAATTGCAGAAATTTCACTTATTTCAGAAAAAAAGCAGAAATTTTCTTATTTTGATACAAAAAGGCAAAAATTTCTTCAATTTTTGGTACAAAAATGCAGAAATTTTTCTTATTTTGGGACAAAAAGGCAGAAATCTCCCATATTTTGGGGCAAAAATGCAGAAATTCTTCTTATTTTGAGGTAAAAAGGCTGAAATTCCCCTTATTTTGAGGTAAAAAGGCTGAAATTCCCTTTATTTGGGGGCAAAAAGGAAGAAATTTCCCTTATTTTGGGGAAAAATTGCAGAAATTTCACTTACTTCAGAGTAATAAGTTAGAAATTTTTTTTATTTTGGGGCAAAAAGACAGAAATTCCCTTTGTTTTGGGGGAAAAAGACAGAAATTCCACATTTTAGAGGCAAAAAAGCAGAAATTCCTTTTATTTTGGAGTAAAAATGAAGAAATTTCTTTTTTTGCGGCAAAAGGTATACATTCCCCTTATTTTCAGGCTAAGAGGCAGAAATTCCCCGTATTTTGGAGAAAATTGCAGAAATTCCCCTAATTGTGGGGCAAAAAGGCAGAAATTTCCTTTATGTTAGGGCAAAAAGACAGAAATTCTCCTTATTTTGGGGGAAAACTCAGAAATTCCACTTATTTTGGGGGCAAAATTCCAGAAATTTCCCTTATTTTGGGGCAAAATTGCAGAAATTTTACTTATTTGGGGGCAAAATTGCAGAAATTTCACTTATTTCAGAAAAAAAGAAGAATTTTCTTATTTTGGTGCAAAAAGCCAGAAATTTCTTTTATTTTGGTACAAAATTGCAGAAATTTTTCTTATTTTAGGGCAAAAAGGCAGAAATCTCCCATATTTTGGGGCAAAAATTCAGAAATTCCTCTTATTTTTAGGTAAAAAGGCTGAAATTCCCCTTATTTGGGGGCAAAAAGGCAGAAATTTCCCTTATTTTGAGGCAAAATTGCAGTAATTTCACTTATTTCAGAGAACAAAAGCAAAAATTTTTCTTATTTTAGGGCAAAATGCAGAAATTCCCATTATTTTGGGGCAAAAAGGCAGAAATTCACCTTATTTTGGGGTAAAATTGCAGACATTTCACATATATCAGGGCAAAAAGGCAGAAATTCCCCTTATTTTGGGATAAAATTGCAGAAATGTCCCTTGTTTGGGGGCAAAATGCAGAAAATCCCTTTAATTTCGGGCAAAAAAGCAGAAATTCCCCGTATTTTGGAGCAAAATTTCCGAAATTCCCCTAATTTGAGGCAAAAAGACAGAAATTCCCTTTGTTTTGGGGGAAAAAGACAGAAATTCCACTTATTTAGAGGCCAAAAAGCAGAAATTCCCCTTATTTTGGAGCAAAAATGAAGAAATTTCCGTTTTTTATGGCAAAAAGTTATGCATTCTTATTTTGGGGAAAAAGGCAGAAGTTCCCTGTATTTTGGAGCAAAATTGCAGAAATTCCCCTAATTGTGGGGCAAAAAGGCAGAAATTCCCTATATGTTAGGGCAAAAAGACAGAAATTCTCCTTATTTTTGGGCAAAAATCAGAAATTCCACTTATTTTGGGGCAAAATTCCAGAAATTTCCCTTATTTTGTGGCAAAATTGCAGAAATTTCAGTTATTTTGGGGCAAAATTGCAGAAATTTCACTTATTTCAGAGAAAAAGCAGAAATTTTCTTATTTTGGTGCAAAAAGACAGAAATTTCTTTTATTTTGGTACAAAATTGCAGAAATTTTTTTATTTTGGGCAAAAAGGCAGAAATCTCCCATATTTTGGGGCAAAAATGCAGAAATTCCTTTTTTTGTGGTAAAAAAGCTAAGATTCCCCTTATTTGTGGGCAAAAAGACAGAAATTTCCATTATTTTGGGGCAAAATTGCAGAAATTTCACTTATTTCAGAGTAATAAGTCAGAAATTTTCCTGATTTTGGGGCAAAAAAGACAGAAATTCCCTTTGTTTTGGAGGAAAAAGACAGAAATTCCACTTTTTTAGAGGCAAAAAAGCAGAAATTCCTTTTATTTTGGAGTAAAAATGAAGATATTTCTTTTTTTTGTGGCAAAAAATATATATTCCCCTTATTTTCAGGCTAAAAAGCAGAAATTCCCCATAATTTGGAGCAAAATTGCAGAAATTCCCCTAATTGTGGGGCAAAAAGTCAGAAATTCCCTGTATGTTAGGGCAAAAAGACCGAAATTCTCCTTATTTTGGGGCAAAACTCAGAAATTCCACTTATTTTAGGGCAAAATTCCAGAAATTTCCCTTATTTTGGGGCAAAATTGCAGAAATTTCACTTATTTTGGAGCAAAATTGCAGAAATTTCACTTATTTCAGAAAAAAAGCAGAAATTTTATTATTTTGGTGCAAAAAGGCAGAAATTTCTTTTATTTTGGTACAAAATTGCATAAATTATTCTTATTTTGAAAGAAAAAGGCAGAAATCTCCCATATTTTGGGGCAAAAATGCAGCAATTCCTTATTTTGAGGTAACAAGGCTTAAATTCCCCTTATTTGGGGGGAAAAAGGCAGAAATTTCCCTTATTTTCGAGCAAAATTGCAGAAATTTCACTTATTTCAGGGTAATAAGTCAGAAATTTTCCTTATTTTGGGGCAAAAAAGACAGAAATTCCCTTTGTTTTTGGGGATAAAGACAGAAATTCCACTTTTTTAGAGGCAAAAAAGCAAAAATTCTTTTTATTTTGGAGTAAAAATGAAGAAATTTCCTTTTTTTGTGGCAAAAGGTATACATTCCCCTAATTTTCGGGCTAAAAAGCAGAAATTCCTCGAAAATTGAGCAAAATTGCAGAAATTCCCCTAATTGTGGGGCAAAAAGGCACAAATTCCCTATATGTTGGGGCAAAAAGACAGAAATTCTCATTTTGTGGCAAAATTCCAGAAATTTCCCTTATTTTGGGGCAAAATTGCAGAAATTTCCCTTATTTAGGGGCAAAATTGCAGAGATTTCACTAATTTCAGGGAAAAAAGACAAAAATTTTCCTTATTTTGGGGCAAAAAGGCAGAAATTCCTAATATTTTGTGGCAAAAATACAGAAATTCCCCTTATTTTTAGGTAAAAAGGCTGAAATTCCTGTTAATTGGGGGCAAAAAGGCAGAAATTTCCCTTATTTTGGTGCAAAATTGAAGAAATTTCACTTATTTCAGGGTTATAAGTCAGAAATTTTCCTTATTTTGGGGCCAAAATGACAGAAATTCCCTTTGTTTTGGGGGAAAAAGAGAGAAATTCCACTTATTTAGAGGCAAAAAAGCAGATATTCCCCTTATTTTGGAGCAAAAATGAAGAAATTTCCCTTTTTAATTGCAAAAAGGTATGCATTCTTCTTATTTTCGGGCAAAAAGGCAGAAATTCCCTGTATTTTGGAGCAAAATTGCAGAAATTCCCCTAATTGTGGGGCAAAAAGGCAGAACTTTCCTATATGTTGGGGCAAAAAGACAGAATTTCTTCTTAATTTGGGGGCAAACTCAGAAATTCCACTTATTTTGCGGGCAAAATTCCAGAAATTTCCCTTATTTTGGGGCAAAACTGCAGAAATTTCACTTATTTTCAGGCAAAATTGCAGAAATTTCACTTACTTCAGAAAAAAAGCAGAATTCTCTTATTTTGGTGCAAAAAGGCAGAAATTTCTTTTATTTTGGTACAAAATTGCAGAAATTTTTCTTATTTTGGGTCAAAAAGGCAGAAATTCCTAATATTTTGTTGCAAAAATGCAGAAATTCCCCTTATTTTGTGGTAAAAATTCTGAAATTCCCTTTATATGAGGGCAAAAAGGCAGAAATTTCCCTTATTTTGGGGCAAAATTGCAGAAATTTCACTTATTTCAGTGTAATAAGTCAGAAATTTTCTTTATTTTGGGGCAAAAAAGACAGAAATTCTTTTTGTTTTGAGGGAAAAAGGCAGAAATTCCACTTTTTTAGCGGCAAAAAAGCAAAAATTCATTTTATTTTGGAGTAAAAATGAAGAAATTTCTTTTTTTTTGTGGCAAAAAGTATACATTCCCCTTATTTTCAGGCTAAAAAGCAGAAATTCCCCGTATTTTGGAGCAAAATTGCAGAAATTCCCCTAATTGTGGGGCAAAAAGGCAGAAATTGCCTATATGTTGGGGAAAAAAGACAGAAATTCTCCTAATTTTGGGGCAAAACTCAGAAATTTACTTACTTTGGGGCAAAATTCCAAAAATTTCCCTTATTTTGGGCCAAAATTGCAGAAATTTCACTTATTTTGAGGCAAAATTGCAGAAATTTCACTTATTTCAGGGTAATAAGTCAGAAATTTTCCTTATTTTGGGGCAAAAAACACAGAAATTCCCTTTGTTTTGGGAGAAAAAGACAGAAATTCCACTTTTTTAGAGGCAAAAAAGCAGAAATTCCTTTTATTTTGGAGTAAAAATGAAGAAATTTCCCTTTTTTGTGGCAAAATGTATACATTCCACTTATTTTGGGGCTAAAAAGCAGAAATTACCCGTATTTTGGAGCAAAATTGCAGAAATTCCCCTAATTGTGGGGCAAAAGGCAGAAATTCCCTATATGTTGGGGCAAAAAGACAGAAATTCTCCTTATTTTGGGGCAAAACTCAGAAATTCCACTTATTTTGCGGCAAAATTCCAGAAATTTCCCTTATTTTGGGGCAAAATTGCAGAAATTTTACTTATTTTGGGGCAAAATTGCAGAAATTTCACTTATTTCATTGTAATAAGTCAGAAATTTTCATTATTTTGGGGCAAAAAAGACAGAAATTCCCTTTGTTTTGGGGGAAAAAGACAGAAATTCCACTTTTTTAGAGGCAAAAAAGCAGAAATTCCTATTATTTTGGAGTAAAAATGAAGAAATTTCCCTTTTTTGTGGCCAAAGGTATACATTCCACTTATTTTTGGGCTAAAAAGCAGAAATTACCCGTATTTTGGAGCAAAATTGCAGAAATTTCCCTAATTGTGGGGCAAAAAGGCAGAAATTCCCTATATGTTGTGGCAAAAAGACAGAAATTCTCCTTATTTTGTGGCAAAACTCAGAAATTCCACTTATTTTGGGAGCAAAATTCCAGAAATTTCCCTTATTTTGGGGCAAAATTGCAGAAATTTCACTTATTTTGTGGCAAAATTGCAGAAATTTCACTTATTTCATGGTAAAAAGGCAGAAGTTATCCTTATTTTGGGGCAAAAATGCAGAAATTCCAAATATTTTGTGGCAAAAATGCAGAAATTCCCCTTATTTTGAGGTAAAAAGGCTGAAATTCCACTTATTTGGGGGCAAAAAAAAAGAATTTCTTATTTTGGGGCAAAATTGCAGAAATTTTACTTATTTCAGAGTAATAAGTCAGAAATTTTCCTTATTTTGCGGCAAAAAAAACAGAAATTCCACTTATTTAGAGGCAAAAAAGCAGAAATTCCGCTTATTTTGGAGCAAAAATTAAGAAATTTTCCTTTTTTATGGCAAAAAGGTATGCATTCTTCTTGTTTTCGGTCAAAAAGGCAGAAATTCCCCGTTTTTTGGAGCAAAATTGCAGAACTTCCCCTAATTTTGGGGCAAAAATGCAGAAATTCCCTATATGTTGGGGCAATAAGACAGAAATTCTCCTTATTTTGGGGCAAAATTCAGAAATTCCATTTCTTTTGGTGCAAAATGCCCAAAATTTCCCTTATTTTCTGGCAAAATTGCAGAAATTTTACTTATTTAGGGGCAAAATTGCAGAAATTTCACTTTTTTCAGGGAAAAAAGGCCGAAATTTTCCATTTTTGGGAGCAAAAAGGCAGAAATTCCTAATATTTTGTGGCAAAAATGCAGAAATTTCCCTTATTTTGAGGTAAAAAGGCTGAAATTCCCCTTATTTGGGGGCAAAAATGCAGAAATTTCTCTTATACTGGGGCAAAATTGCAGAAATTTCACTTATTTCAGGGTAATAAATCAGAAATTTTCCTTATTTAGGGGCAAAAAATACAGAAATTCCATTTGTATGGGGGGAAAAAGACAGAAATTCCATTTATTTAGAGTCAAAAAAGCAGAAATTCCCCTTATTTTGGGGCAAAATTGCAGAAATTTCCTTTACATTGGGGCAAAATTGCAGAAATTCCCCTTATTTTGGGGAAAAATTGCAGAAATTTCACTTATTTCAGAGAAAAAGCACAGAAATTTCTCTTATTTTGGGGAAAAAGGCAGAAATTTCTTTTATTTTGGTACAAAATTGCAGAAATTTTCTTTATTTTGGGGAAAATGCTGAAATTCCCCTTATTTTGAGGCAAAAAGGCAGAAATTCCCTTTCTTTTGTGGCAAAAAGGCAGAAATTCCTCTTATTTTGCGGCAAAAATGAAGAAATTTCCCTTTTTTGTGGCAAAAGGTATACATTCCCCTTATTTTCGGGCAAAAAGGCAGAAATTCCCCGTATTTTGGAGCACAATTGCAGAAAATCCCCAAATTGTGGGGCAAATAGGCAGAAATTCCCTATATGTTGGGGCAAAAAGACAAAAATTCTCCTTATTTTGGGACAAAACTCAGAATTTCCACTTATTTTGGGGCAAAATTCCAGAAATTTCCCTTATTTTGGGGCAAAATTGCAGAAATTTCACTTATTTTGGGGCAAAATTGCAGAAATTTCACTTATTTCATGGTAAAAAGGAAGAAATTTTTCTTATTTTGGGGCAAAATGGCAGAAATTCCAAATATTTTGTGGCAAAAATGCAGAAATTCCCCTTATTTTGAGGTAAAAAGGCTGAAATTCCCCTTATTTGGGTGCAAAAAGGCAGAAATTTTTCTTATTTTGGGGCAAAATTGCAGACATTTCACTTATTTCAGGGTAATAAGTCAGAAATTTTCCTTATTTTGGGGCAAAAAAGACAGAAATTCCGTAATTGTGAGGCAAAAAGGCAGAAATTCCCTATATGTTGGGGCAAAAAGACAGAAATTCTCCTTATTTTGGGGCAAAACTCAGAAATTCCACTTATTTTGGTGCAAAATTCCAGAAATTTCCCTTATTTTAGGGCAAAATTGCAGAAATTTCACTTATTTTGGGGCAAAATTGCAGAAATTTAACTTATTTCAGAAAAAAATTCAGAAATTTTTCTATTTTGGTGCAAAAAGGCAGAAATTTCTTTTATTTTGGTACAAAATTGCAGAAATTTTTCTTATTTTGGGGCAAAAAGGCAGAAATCCCCCATATTTTGAGGCAAAAATGCAGAAATTCCTCTTATTTTGAGGTAATAAGGCTGAAATTTCCCTTATTTGGGGGCAAAAAGGCAGAAATTTTCCTTATTTTGAGGCAAAATTGCAGAAATTTCACTTATTTCAGGGTAATAAGTCAGAAATTTTCTTTATTTTGGGGCAAAAAAGACAGAAATTCCCTTTGTTTTGGGAAAAAAAGACAGAAATTCCACTTTTTTAGAGGCAAAAAAGCAGAAATTCCTTTTATTTTGGAGTAAAAATGAAGAAATTTCCCTTTTTTGTGGCAAAAGGTATGCATTCCACTTATTTTTGGGCTAAAAAGCAGAAATTACCCGTATTTTGGAGCAATATTGCAGAAATTCCCCTAATTGTGGGGCAAAGAGGCAGAAATTCCCTGTATGTTAGGGCAAAAAGACAGAAATTCTCCTTATTTTGGGGCAAAACTCAGAAATTCTACTTATTTTGGGGCAAAATTCCAGAAATTTCCCTTATTTTGGGGCAAAATTGCAGAAATTTTACTTATTTTGGGGCAAAATTGCAGAAATTTCACTTATTTCAGGCTAATAAGTCAGAAATTTTCCTTATTTTGGGGCCAAAAAGACAGAAATTCCCTTTGTTTTGGGGGGGAAAAGACAGAAATTCCACTTATTTAGAGGCAAAAAAGCAGAAATTCCTCTTATTTTGGAGCAAAACTGAAGAAATTTCTATTTTTTATGGCAAAAGGGTATGCATTCTTCTTATTTTCGGGCAAAAAGGCAGAAATTCCCCGTATTTTGGTGCAAAATTGCAGAAATTCCCCTAATTGTGGGGCAAAAAGGCAGAAATTCCCTATATGTTGGGGCAAAAAGACAGAAATTCTCCTTATTTTGGGGCAAAACTCAGGAATTCCACTTATTTTGGTGCAAAATTCCAGAAATTTCCCTTATTTTAGGGCAAAATTGCAGAAATTTCACTTATTTTGGGGCAAAATTGCAGAAATTTAAATTATTTCAGAAAAAAATTCAGAAATTTTTCTATTTTGGTGCAAAAAGGCAGAAATTTCTTTTATTTTGGTACAAAATTGCAGAAATTTTTCTTATTTTGGGGCAAAAAGGCAGAAATCCCCCATATTTTGAGGCAAAAATGCAGAAATTCCTCTTATTTTGAGGTAATAAGGCTGAAATTTCCCTTATTTGGGGGCAAAAAGGCAGAAATTTCCCTTATTTTGAGGCAAAATTGCAGAAATTTCACTTATTTCAGGGTAATAAGTCAGAAATTTTCTTTATTTTGTGGCAAAAAAGACAGAAATTCCCTTTGTTTTGGGAGAAAAAGACAGAAATTCCACTTTTTTAGAGGCAAAAAAGCAGAAATTCCTTTTATTTTGGAGTAAAAATGAAGAAATTTCCCTTTTTTGTGGCAAAAGGTATGCATTCCACTTATTTTTGGGCTAAAAAGCAGAAATTACCCGTATTTTGGAGCAATATTGCAGAAATTCCCCTAATTGTGGGGCAAAAAGGCAGAAATTCTCTATATGTTAAGGCAAAAAGACAGAAATTCTCCTTATTTTGGGGCAAAACTCAGAAATTCCACTTATTTTGGGGCAAAATTCCAGAAATTTCCCTTATTTTGGGGCAAAATTGCAGAAATTTCACTTATTTTGGGGCAAAATTGCAGAAATTTCACTTATTTCAGGGTAATAAGTCAGAAATTTTCCTTATTTTGGGGCCAAAAAGACAGAAATTCCCTTTGTTTTGGGGGGGAAAAGACAGAAATTCCACTTATTTAGAGGCAAAAAAGCAGAAATTCCTCTTATTTTGGAGCAAAATTGCAGAAATTCCCCTAATTGTGGGGCAAAAAGGCAGAAATTCCCTATATGTTGGGGCAAAAAGAAACAAATTCTCCTTATTTTGGGTCAAAACTCAGAAATTCCACTGATATTGGGGCAAAATTCCAGAAATTTCCCGTATTTTGGGGCAAAATTGCAGAAATTTCACTTATTTTGGGGCAAAATTGCAGAAATTTCACTTATTTCAGAAAAAAAAGCAGGAATTTTCTTATTTTGGTGCAAAAAGGCGGAAATTTCTTTTATTTTGGTACAAAATTGCAGAAATTTTTCTTATTTTGGGGCAAAAAGGCAGAAATCTCCCATATTTTGGGGCAAAAATGCAGAAATTTCTCTTATTTTGAGGTAAAAAGGCTGAAATTCCCCTTATTTTGGAGCAATATTGCAGAAATTCCCCTAATTGTGGGGCAAAGAGGCAGAAATTCCCTATATGTTAGGGCAAAAAGACAGAAATTCTCCTTATTTTGGGGCAAAACTCAGAAATTCTACTTATTTTGGGGCAAAATTCCAGAAATTTCCCTTATTTTGGGGCAAAATTGCAGAAATTTCACTTATTTTGGGGCAAAATTGCAGAAATTTCATTTATTTCAGGGTAATAAGTCAGAAATTTTCCTTATTTTGGGGCAAAAAGACAGAAATTCCCTTTGTTTTGGGTGGGAAAAGACAGAAATTCCACTTATTTAGAGGCAAAAAAGCAGAAATTCCTCTTATTTTGGAGCAAAATTGCAGAAATTCCCCTAATGTGGGGCAAAAAGGCAGAAATTCCCTATATGTTGGGGCAAAAAGAAACAAATTCTCCTTATTTTGGGTCAAAATTCAGAAATTCCACTGATATTGGGGCAAAATTCCAGAAATTTCCCATATTTTGGGGCAAAATTGCAGAAATTTCACTTATTTTGGGGTAAAATTGCAGAAATTTCACTTATTTCAGGGTAATAAGTCAGAAATTTTCCTTATTTTGGGGCAAAAAAGACAGAAATTCCCTTTGTTTTGGGGGATAAAGACAGAAATTCCACTTATTTAGAGGCAAAAAAGCAGAAATTCCCCTTATTTTGGAGCAAAACTGAAGAAATTTCCCTTTTTTATGGCAAAAAGGTATGCATTCTTCTTATTTTCGGGCAAAAAGGCAGAAATTCCCCCTATTTTAGAGCAAAATTGCAGAAATTCCCCTAATTGTGGGGCAAAAAGGCAGAAATTTCCTATATGTTGGGGCAAAAATACAGAAATTCTCCTTATTTTGGGGAAAAACTCAGAAATTCCACTTATTTTGGGGCAAAATTGCAGAAATTTCCCTTATTTTGGGGCAAAATTGCAGAAATTTCACTTATTTTGGGGCAAAATTGCAGAAATTTCACTTTTTTCAGGGTAATAAGTCAGAAATTTTCCTTATTTTGGGGCCAAAAAGACAGAAATTCCCTATGTTCTTGGGGAAAAAGACAGTAATTCCACTTTTTTAGAGGCAAAAAAGCAGAAATTCCCCTTATTTAGGAGCAAAACTGAAGAAATTTCTATTTTTTATGGCAAAAGGGTATGCATTCTTCTTATTTTCGGGCAAAAAGGCAGAAATTCCCCGTATTTTGGAGCAAAATTGCAGAAATTCCCCTAATTGTGGGGCAAAAAGGCAGAAATTTCCGATATGTTAGGGCAAAAAGACAGAAATTCTTTTTATTTTGGGGCTAAACTAAGAAATTCCACTTATTTTGGGGCAAAATTCCAGAAATTTCCCTTATTTTGGGGCAAAATTGCAGAAATTTCACTTATTTTGGTGCAAAATTGCAGAAATTTCACTTATTTCAGGGAAAAAAGGCAGAAATCTTCCTTATTTTGGGGCCAAAAAGACAGAAATTTCCTTTGTTTTGGGGTGAAAAAGATAGAAATTCCACTTATTTAGAGGCAAAAAAGCAGAAATTCCTCTTATTTTGGAGCAAAAATGAAGAAATTTCCTTTTTTTATGGCAAAAAGGTATGCATTCTTCTTATTTTCGGGCAAAAAGGCAGAAATTCCCAGTATTTTGGAGCAAAATTGCAGAAATTCCCCTAATTGTGGGGCAAAAAGGCAGAAATTCCCTATATGTTAGGGCAAAAAGACAGAAATTCTCCTTATTTTGGGGCAAAACTCAGAAATTCCACCTATTTTAGGGCAAAATTCCAGAAATTTCCCTTATTTTGGGGCAAAATTGCAGAAATTTCACTTATTTTGGAGCAAAATAGCAGAAATTTCACTTATTTCAGAAAAAAAGCAGAAATTTTCTTATTTTGATGCAAAAAGGCAGAAATTTCTTTTATTTTGGTACAAAATTGCATAAATTATTCTTATTTTGGAAGAAAAAGGCAGAAATCTCCCATATTTTGGGGCAAAAATGCAGCAATTCCTCTTATTTTGAGGTAACAAGGCTTAAATTCCCCTTATTTGGGGGGAAAAAGGCAGAAATTTCCCTTATTTTCGAGCAAAATTGCAGAAATTTCACTTATTTCAGGGTAATAAGTCAGAAATTTTCCTTATTTTGGGGCAAAAAAGACAGAAATTCCCTTTGTTTTTGGGGATAAAGACAGAAATTCCACTTATTTAGAGGCAAAAAAGCAGAAATTCCCCTTATTTTGGAGCAAAACTGAAGAAATTTCCCTTTTTTATGGCAAAAAGGTATGCATTCTTCTTATTTTCGGGCAAAAAGGCAGAAATTCCCCCTATTTTAGAGCAAAATTGCAGAAATTCCCCTAATTGTGGGGCAAAAAGGCAGAAATTCCCTATATGTTGGGGCAAAAATACAGAAATTCTCCTTATTTTGGGGAAAAACTCAGAAATTCCACTTATTTTGGGGCAAAATTGCAGAAATTTCCCTTATTTTGGGGCAAAATTGCAGAAATTTCACTTATTTTGGGGCAAAATTGCAGAAATTTCACTTTTTTCAGGGTAATAAGTCAGAAATTTTCCTTATTTTGGGGCCAAAAAGACAGAAATTCCCTATGTTCTTGGGGAAAAAGACAGTAATTCCACTTTTTTAGAGGCAAAAAAGCAGAAATTCCCCTTATTTAGGAGCAAAACTGAAGAAATTTCTATTTTTTATGGCAAAAGGGTATGCATTCTTCTTATTTTCGGGCAAAAAGGCAGAAATTCCCCGTATTTTGGAGCAAAATTGCAAAAATTCCCCTAATTTTAGGGCAAAAAGGCAGAAATTCCCTATATGTTGGGGCAAAAAGACAGAAATTTTCCTTATTTTGGGGCAAAACTCAGAAATTCCACTTATTTTGGGGCAAAATTCTAGAAATTTTTCTTATTTTAAAGCAAAATTGCAGAAATTTCACTTATTTTGGTTTAAAATTGCAGAAATTTCACTTATTTCAGGGAAAAAAGGCAGAAATTTTTCTTATTTTGGGGCAAAAAGGAAAAATTTCCTAATATTTTGTGGCAAAAATGCCGAAATTCCCCTTATTTTGAGGTAAAAAAGCTGAAATTTCCCTTATTTGGGGGCAAAAAGGCAGAAATTTCCCTTATTTTGGGGCAAAATTGCAGAAATTTCACTTATTTCAGGGTAATAAGTCAGAAATTTTCTTTATTTTGGGGCAAAAAAGACAGAAATTCCCTTTGTTTTGGGAGAAAAAGACAGAAATTCCACTTTATTAGAGGCAAAAAAGCAGAAATTCCTTTTATTTTGGAGTAAAAATGAAGAAATTTCCCTTTTTTGTGGCAAAAGGTATGCATTCCACTTATTTTTGGGCTAAAAAGCAGAAATTACCCGTATTTTGGAGCAATATTGCAGAAATTCCCCTAATTGTGGGGCAAAGAGGCAGAAATTCCCTATATGTTAGGGCAAAAAGACAGAAATTCTCCTTATTTTGGAGCAAAACTCAGAAATTCTACTTATTTTGGGGCAAAATTCCAGAAATTTCCCTTATTTTGGGGCAAAATTGCAGAAATTTCACTTATTTTGGGGCAAAATTGCGGAAATTTCACTTATTTCAGGGTAATAAGTCAGAAATTTTTTTTATTTTGGGGCCAAAAAGACAGAAATTCCCTTTGTTTTGGGGGGGAAAAGACAGAAATTCCACTTATTTAGAGGCAAAAAAGCAGAAATTCCTCTTATTTTGGAGCAAAATTGCAGAAATTCCCCTAATTGTGGGGCAAGAAGGCAGAAATTCCCTATATGTTGGGGCAAAAAGAAACAAATTCTCCTTATTTTGGGTCAAAACTCAGAAATTCTACTGATATTGGGGCAAAATTCCAGAAATTTCCCTTATTTTGGGGCAAAATTGCAGAAATTTCACTTATTTTTGGGCAAAATTGCAGAAATTTCACTTATTTCAGAAAAAAAAGCAGAAATTTTCTTATTTTGGTGCAAAAAGGCGGAAATTTCTTTTATTTTGGTACAAAATTGCAGAAATTTTTCTTATTTTGGGGCAAAAAGGCAGAAATCTCCCATATTTTGGGGCAAAAATGCAGAAATTTCTCTTATTTTGAGGTGAAAAGGCTGAAATTCCCCTTATTTGGGGGCAAAAAGGCAGAAATTTCCCTTATTTTGGGGCAAAATTGCAGAAATTTCACTTATTTCAGGGTAATAAGTCAGAAATTTTCCTTATTTTGGGGCAAAAACGACAGAAATTCCCTTTGTTTTGGAGGAAAAAAACAGAAATTCAACTTTTTTAGCGGCAAAAAAGCAGAAATTCATTTTATTTTGGAGTAAAAATGAAGAAATTTCTTTTTTTTTGTGGCAAAAGATATACATTCCACTTATTTTCAGGCTAAAAAGCAGAAATTCCCCGTATTTTGGAGCAAAATTGCAGAAATTCCCCTAATTGTGGGGCAAAAAGGCAGAAATTTCCGATATGTTAGGGCAAAAAGACAGAAATTCTTTTTATTTTGGGGCTAAACTAAGAAATTCCACTTATTTTGTGGCAAAATTCCAGAAATTTCCCTTATATTGGGGCAAAATTGCAGAAATTTCACTTATTTTGGTGCAAAATTGCAGAAATTTCACTTATTTCAGGGAAAAAAGGCAGAAATTTTCCTTATTTTGGGGCCAAAAAGACAGAAATTTCCTATGTTTTGGGGTGAAAAAGATAGAAATTCCACTTATTTAGAGGCAAAAAAGAAGAAATTCCTCTTATTTTGGAGCAAAAATGAAGAAATTTCCTTTTTTTATGGCAAAAAGGTATGCATTCTTCTTATTTTCGGGCAAAAAGGCAGAAATTCCCAGTATTTTGGAGCAAAATTGCAGAAATTCCCCTAATTGTAGGGCAAAAAGGCAGAAATTCCCTATATGTTGGGGCAAAAAGAAACAAATTCTCCTTATTTTGGGTCAAAACTCAGAAATTCCACTGATATTGGGGCAAAATTCCAGAAATTTCCCTTATTTTGGGGCAAAATTGCAGAAATTTCACTTATTTTGGGGCAAAATTGCAGAAATTTCACTTATTTCAGAAAAAAAAAGCAGAAATTTTCTTATTTTGGTGCAAAAAGGCGGAAATTTCTTTTATTTTGGTACAAAATTGCAGAAATTTTTCTTATTTTGGGTCAAAAAGGCAGAAATTCCTAATATTTTGTTGCAAAAATGCAGAAATTCCCCTTATTTTGTGGTAAAAATTCTGAAATTCCCTTTATATGAGGGCAAAAAGGCAGAAATTTCCCTTATTTTGGGGCAAAATTGAAGAAATTTCTCTTATTTTGAGGTAAAAAGGCTGAAATTCCCATTATTTGGGGGCAAAAAGGCAGAAATTTCCCTTATTTTGAGGCAAAATTGCAGAAATTTCACTTATTTCAGTGTAATAAGTCAGAAATTTTCTTTATTTTGGGGCAAAAAAGACAGAAATTCTTTTTGTTTTGAGGGAAAAAGGCAGAAATTCCACGTTTTTAGCGGCAAAAAAGCAAAAATTCATTTTATTTTGGAGTAAAAATGAAGAAATTTCTTTTTTTTGTGGCAAAAAGTATACATTCCCCTTATTTTCAGGCTAAAAAGCAGAAATTCCCCATATTTTGGAGCAAAATTGCAGAAATTCCCCTAATTGTGGGGCAAAAAGGCAGAAATTGCCTATATGTTGGGGCAAAAAGGCAGAAATTCCCTATGTGTTGGAGCAAAAAAACAGAAAATCTCCTTATTTTGGGGCAAAACTCAGAAATTCCACTTACTTTGGGGCAAAATTCCAAAAATTTCCCTTATTTTGGGCCAAAATTGCAGAAATTTCACTTATTTTGAGGCAAAATTGCATAAATTTCACTTATTTCAGGGTAATAAGTCAGAAATTTTCCTTATTTTGGGGTAAGAAACACAGAAATTCCCTTTGTTTTGGGGAAAAAAGACAGAAATTCCACTTTTTTAGAGGCAAAAAAGCAGAAATTCCTTTTATTTTGAAGTAAAAATGAAGAAATTTCCCTTTTTTGTGGCAAAATGTATACATTCCACTTATTTTTGGGCTAAAAAGCTGAAATTACCCGTATTTTGGAGCAAAATTGCAGAAATTCCCTTAATTGTGGGGCAAAATGCAGAAATTCCCTATATGTTAGGGCAAAAAGACAGAAATTCTCCTTATTTTGGGGCAAAACTCAGAAATTCCACTTATTTTGGGGCAAAATTCCAGAAATTTCTCTTATTTTGTGGCAAAATTGCCGAAATTTCACTTATTTTGGGGCAAAATTGCAGAAATTTCACTTATTTCATGGTAAAAAGGCAGAAATTTTCCTCATTTTGGGGCAAAAATGCAGAAATTCCCCTTATTTTGAGGTAAAAGTGCTGAAATTCCCCTTATTTTGTGGCAAAAAGCAGACATTTCCCTTATTTTGGGCAAAAATTGCAGAAATTTCACTTATTTTGAGTCAAAAAGGCAGAAAATCCAATTATTTTGGGGTAAAAATGAAGAAATTCCCCTTGTTTTGAGGTAAAAAGGCTAAAATTCCCCTTTTTTGGAGGCAAAAAGGCAGAAATTCCCCGTATTTTGGGGCAAAAAGCAGATATTTCCCTTATTTTTTGGGAAAAATTTTAGAAATTTAACTTATTTCAGGGCAAAAAGTCAGAAATTCCGTTTATTTTTGGGGAAAAGTCAGAAATTGCACTTATTTTGAGTCAAAAAGGCGGAAAATCCCCTTATTTTGGAGTAAAAATGAAGAAATTTCCCTTTTTTATGGCAAAAGGTATGCATTCTTCTTATTTTCGGGCAAAAAGGCAGAAATTCCCTGTATTTTGGAGCAAAATTGCAGAAATTCCTCTAATTTTGGGGCAAAAACGCAGAACTTCCCCTTATTTTGGGGTAAAACTGCAGAAATTTCACTTATTTCGCGGCAAAATGGCAGAAATTCACTTCATTTTCGGCGAAAAGGGAGAAAATTCCCGTATTTTGGAGCAAAATTGCAGAAATTCACCTAATTTTGGGGTAAAACATGCAGTAATTTTCTTTATTTTAAGGCAAAAAGGCAGAAATTCCCCTTATTTTGTGGCAAAAATCAGAAATTCCCCTTATTTTAGAAAAACTTGCAGAAATTTCCTTTATTATGGGGAAAAATTGCAAAAATTTCTTTTATTGTAAGGCAAAATTGCAGAAATTTCATTTATTTCAGAGAAAAAAACAAAAATTTTTTTTATTTTAGGGCAAAATGCAGAAATTTCCATTATTTTGGGGCACAAAGACAGAAATTCACCTTCTTTTGGGGTAAAATTTCAAACATTTCACATATTTCAGGGCAAAAAGGCAGAAATTCCCCTTATTTGGGGGTAAAAAGGCAGAAATTCTTCATATTTTGGGTTAAAATTGCAGAAATTTCCCTTGTTTGGGGGCAAAAAGGCAGAAAATCCCCTTAATTTCGGGCAAAAAGGAAGAAATTCCCCGTATTTTGGAGCAAAATTGCAGAAATTCCCCTAATTGTGGGGCAAAAAGGCAGAAATTCCCGATATGTTGGGGCAAAAAGACAGAAATTCTCCTTATTTTCGGGCAAAACTCAGAAATTCCATTTATTTTGGGGCAAAATTCCAGAAATTTCCCTTATTTTGGGGCAAAATTGCAGAAATTTCACTTATTTCAGGGCAAAATTCAAAAATTGCTTTTATGTTGGGGCAAAAAGACAGAAATTCCATTTACTTTTGGGTAAAAAGGCAGAAATTTCACTTATTTTGAGGTAAGAAGGCAGAAATTCCTCTTATTTTGCGGCAAAAATGAAGAAATTTCCCTTTTTTGTGGCAAAAGGTATATATTCCCCTTATTTTCGAGCAAAAAATCAGAAATTCCCCGTATTTTGGAGCACAATTGCAGAAAATCCCCTAATTGTGGGGCAAAAAGGCAGAAATTCCCATTATTTTGATGGCAAAAAGGCAGGAATTCACCTTATTTTGGGCTAAAATTGCAGAAATTTCACATATTTCAGGGCAAAAAGGCAGAAATTTCCCTTCATTTGGGGCAAAAATGAAGAAATTTCCCTTTTATATGGCAAAAAGGTATGCATTCCCCTTATTTTCGGCAATAGGCAGAAATTCCCCGTATTTTGGAGCAAAATTGCAGAAATTCCCCTAATTGTGGGGCAAAAAGGCAGAAATTCTCTTTATTTTGGGGCAAAACTCAGAAATTCCACTTATTTTGGGGCAAAATTCCAGAAATTTCCCTTATTTTGGGGCAAAATTGCAGAAATTTCCCTTATTTTGGGGCAAAATTGCAGAAATTTCACTTATTTCAGGTAAAAATGGCAGAAATTTTTCTTATTTTGGGGCAAAAAGGCAGAATTTCCTAATATTTTGTGGCAAAAATGCAGAAATTCCCCTTATTTTGAGGTAAAAAGGCTTAAATTCCCCTTATTTGGGGGCAAAAAGGCAGAAATTTTTCTTATTTTGGGGCAAAATTGCAGACATTTCACTTATTTCAGGGTAATAAGTCAGAAATTTTCCTTATTTTGGGGCAAAAAAGACAGAAATTCCCTTTGTTTTGGGGGGAAAATACAGAAATTCCAATTCTTTGAAGGCAAAAAGGCAGAAATTCCACTTATTTTGGAGCAAAAATGAAGAAATTCCCCTAATTGTTGGGCAAAAAGGCAGAAATTCCCTATATGTTGGGGCAAAAAGACAGAAATTCTCCTTATTTTGGGGCAAAACTCAGAAATTCCACTTATTTTGGGGCAAAATTGCAGGAATTTACCTTATTTTGGGGCAAAATTGCAGAAATTTCCCTTATTTGGGGCAAAATAGCAGAAGTTTCACTTATTTTCAGGTAAAAAGGCTGAAATATCCTTTATTTTGGGGCAAAAAGGAAGAAATTCCCCTTATTTTGGGGCAAAAAGGCTGAAATTCTTATTTTGAGGTAAAATGCTGAAATTCCCCATATTTTGGGGCAAAAGGCAAAACTTCTTCTTATTTTGGGGCAAAGAGGCACAAATTTCCCTTATTTTCGGGCAAAATTGCAGAAATTTCACTTATTTCAGGGCAAAAAGTCAGAAATTTTTTTTATTTTGGGGCAAAGAGCAGAAATTTCTTTTATTATGGTACAAAATTGAAGAAATTTTTCTTATTATGAAACAAAAAGGCAGAAAATTCCCCTTATTTTGAGGCAAAAAGCAGAAATTATTCTTATTTTGAGGTAAAATGCAGAAATTCTTTTTATTTTGGGGCTAAAAGGCAGAAATTCCCCGTATTTTGAAGCAAAATTGCAGAAATTCTCATAATTTTCAGGCAAAAAGGCAGAAATTCCCCTTATTTTGGGGCAAAAATACAGAAAATCTCCTTTATCGGGAGCAAACAGTCAGAAATTCCCCTTATTTTGGGGCAAAATTGCAGAAATTTCCTTTACATTGGGGCAAAATTGCAGAAATTTCCCTTATTTTGGGGCAAAATTGCAGAAATTTCCCTTATTTTGGGGCAAAATTGCAGAAATTTCCCTTATTTTGGGGCAAAATTGCAGAAATTTCACTTATTTCAGGGAAAAAAGGCGGAAATTTTTTTTGGGGGGCAAAAAGGCAGAAATTTCTTTTATTTTGGTACAAAATTGCAGAAATTTTTCTTATTTTGGGGCAAAAAGTCAGAAATTCCCCATATTTTGGGGCAAAAAGGCAGAAATTCCCCTTATTTTTAGGTAAAAAGGCTGAAATTCCCCTTATTTTGGGGCAAAAAGGCAGAAATTTCGTTTATTTTGGGGAAAAGGCAGAAATTGCACTTATTTTGAGTCAAAAAGGTGGAAAATCCCCTTATTTTGGGGCAAAAATGAAGAAATTTGCTTTTTTTATGGCAAAAAGGTATACATTCCCTTTATTTTCAGGCAAAAAGGCAGAAATTACCCGTATTTTGGAGCAAAATTGCAGAAATTCCTCTAATTTTTGGGCAAAAAGGCAGAAATTCCCCTTATTTTGGGTTAAAACTGCAGAAATTTCACTTATTTTACGGCAAAATGTCAGAAATTCCCCTTATTTTCGGCAAAAAAGGCAGAAAATCCCATTATTTTAGGGCAAAATTGCAGAAATTTCCCTTATTTGGGGGCAAAAACAGAAATTCCCCTTCTTTTGAGGCAAAATTGCAGAAATTTCCCTTATTATGGGGAAAAATTGCAGAAATTTCCCTTATTTTAGGACAAAATTGCAGAAATTTCACTTATTTCAGAGAAAAAATGCAAAAATTTTTCTTATTTTGGGGCAAAAAGTCAGAAATTCCAATTATTTTGGGGCAAAAAGGCAGAAATTCACCTTATTTTGGGTTAAAATATCAGAAATTTCACATATTTCAGGGCAAAATGGCAGAAATTCCCCTTATTTGGGGGCAATAAGGCAGAAATTTCCCTTCTTTTGGGATAAAATTGCAGAAATTTCCCTTATTTGGGGGCAAAAAGGCAGAAAATCCACTTAATTTCGGGTAAAAAGGCAGAAATTCTTCGTATTTTGAAGCAAAATTGCAGAAACTCCCCTAATTTTGGGGCAAAAAGGCAGAAATTCCCTTTATTTTGGGGCAAAAATAGAGAAATTCTCCTTATTTTGGTGCAAAAATCAGAAATTTCCCTTATTTTGGGGCAAAATTATAGAAATTTCTTTTATTTTGTTACAGACTTGCAGAAATTTTTCTTATTTTGTGGCAAAAAGGCTGAAATTCCCCTTATTTTGAGGTAAAATCCTAAAATTCCACATATTTTGGGGCAAAAAGGCAGAAATTCCCCTCATTTGGGGGCAAAAAGGCACATATTTCCCTTATTTTCGGGCATAATTGCAGGAATTTCATTTATTTCAGGGCAAAAAGTCAGAAATTCCTTTTATTTTGGGGCAAAAAGCAGAAATTTCTTTTATTATGGTACAAAATTGAAGAAATTTTTTGTATTTTGAAACAAAAAGGCAGAAAATTCCCCTTATTTTGAGGCAAAAGGCAGAAATTATTCTTATTTTGAGGTAAAATGCAGAAATTCTTTTTATTTTGGGGCTAAAAGGCAGAAATTCCTCGTATTTTGAAGCAAAATTGCAGAAATTCTCATAAATTTCGGGCAAAAAGGCAGAAATTCTCCCTATTTTGGGGCAAAAAAACACAAAATCTCCTTTTTCGGGAGCAAACAGTCAGAAATTCCCCTTATTTTGGGGCAAAATTGCAGAAATTTCCTTTACATTGGGGCAATATTGCAGAAATTTCCCTTATTTTGAGGCAAAATTGCAGAAATTTCACTTATTTCAGGGAAAAAGGCGGAAATTTTTTTTGCGGGGAAAAAAGGCAGAAATTTTTTTTATTTTGGTACAAAATTGCAGAAATTTTTATTATTTTGGGGCAAAGAGTCAGAAATTCCCCATATTTTGGTGCAAAAAGGCTGAAATTCCCCTTATGTTGAGGTAAAATCCTGAAATTCCCCATATTTTGGGGCAAAAAGGCAGACATTCCCCTCATTTGGGAACAAAAAGGCACAAATTTCCCTTATTTTCAGGCATAATTGCAGGAATTTCATTTATTTCAGGGCAAAAAGTCAGAAATTCCTTTTATTTTGGGGCAAAAAGCAGAAATTTCTTTTATTTTGATACAAAATTGTAGAAATTTTCCTTATTTTGGAACGAAAAGGCAAAAATTACCCATATTTTGGGGAAAAAGGCAGATATTCTTCTTATTTTGAGGTAAAAAGGCTGAAATTCCCGTTATTTTGGGGCAAAAAGGCAGAAATTCTCTTTACTTTGTGGCAAAAAGGCAGAAATTCCCGTTAATTGGGGCAGAAAAGCAGAAATTTTCCTTATTTAAGGGCAATAGGGCAGAAATTCCCTATATTTTGTGGCAAAAATGCAGAAATTCCCCTTATTTAGAGGTAAAATGATGAAATTCCCATTATTTTCGGCAAAAAGGCAGAAATTCCTATTATTTTGGGGCAAAATTGCAGAAATTTCAATTATTTCAGGGCAAAAAGTCAGAAATTTGCCTTATTTTGGGGCAAAAAGCAGAAATTCCCCTAATTTTGGGGCCAAAAACAGAAATTCCCCTTATTTTGGGGTAAAATTGCAGAAATTTCAAATATTTCAGGGCAAAAAGGCAGAAATTCCACTTTATTTCGGGCAGTAATGCAGAAATTCCCCGTATTTTAAAGCTAAATTTCAGAAATTCCCCTTATATTGGTGCAAAAATGCAGAAATTCCTTTTATTTTTGTGCAATAAGGCAGATTTACCCGTATTTTGAAGCGAAATTGCACATATTCCCCTAATTTTGAGGGAAAATGCAGAAATTCACATTATTTTTGAACAAAAAGACAGAAATTCTCCTTATTTCAGTACAAGAAGTCAGAAATTCCCCTTATTTTGGGGCAAAATTGCAGAAATTTCACTTATTTCAGAGAAAAAGCACAGAAATTTCTCTTATTTTGGGGAAAAAGGCATAAATTTCTTTTATTTTGGTACAAAATTGCAGAAATTTTCTTTATTTTGGGGAAAATGCAGAAATTCCCCATATTTTTGGGCAAAAAGGCAGAGAAACCCTTATTATGAGGTAAAATGCTGAAATTCCCCTTATTTTGAGGCAAAAAGACAGAAATTCCCTTTCTTTTGTGGCAAAAAGGCAGAAATTTCCCTTATTTTGGGGCAAAATTGCAGAAATTTCACCTATTTCAGGGAAATATTCAAAAATTCCTTTTATTTTGGAACAAAAAGAGAGAAATTCCGTTTATTTTTGGGTAAAAAGGCAGAAATTTCAGTTATTTTGAGGTAAGAAGGCAGAAATGCCTCTTAATTTGCGGCAAAAATGAAGAAATTTCCCTTTTTTGTGGCAAAAGGTATACATTCCCCTTATTTTTGGGCAAAAAGGCAGAAATTCCCCGTATTTTGGAGCACAATTGCAGAAAATCCCCAAATTGTGGGGCAAAAAGGCAGAAATTCCCTATATGTTGGGGCAAAAAGACAAAAATTCTCCTTATTTTGGGACAAAACTCAGAATTTCCACTTATTTTGGGGCAAAATTCCAGAAATTTCCCTTATTTTGGGGCAAAATTGCAGAAATTTCCCTTATTTTGGGGCAAAATTGAAGAAATTTCCCTTATTTCAGGTAAAAATGGCAGAAATTTTTCTTATTTTGGGGCAAAAAGGCAGAAATTCCTAATATTTTGTGGCAAAAATGCAGAAATTCCCTTTATTTTGAGGTAAAAAGGCTGAAATTCCCCTCATTTGGGTGCAAAAAGGCAGAAATTTTTCTTATTTTGGGGCAAAATTGCAGACATTTCACTTATTTCAGGGTAATAAGTCAGAAATTTTCCTTATTTTGGGGCAAAAAAGACAGAAAATCCCCAAATTGTGGGGCAAAAAGGCAGAAATTCCCTATATGTTGGGGCAAAAATACAGAAATTCTCCTCATTTTGGGGCAAAACTCAAAAATTCCACTTATTTTGGGGCAAAATTGCAGGAATTTACCTTATTTTGGGGCAAAATTGCAGAAATTTTCCTTATTTGGGGCAAATTGCAGAAATTTCACTTATTTTCAGGTAAAAAGACTGAAATATCCTTTATTTTGGGGCAAAAAGGAAGAAATTCCCCTTATTTTGGGGCAAAATTGCAAAAATTTTTCTTATTTTGGGGCAAAAAGGCTGAAATTCTTCTTATTTTGAGGTAAAATGCTGAAATTCCCCATATTTTGGGGCAAAAGTCAAAAATTCTTCTTATTTTGGGGCCAAAAGGCACAAATTTCCCTTATTTTCGGGCAAAATTGCAGAAATTTCATTTATTTCAGGGCAAAAATTCAGAAATTCCTTTTATTTTGGGGCAAAGAGCAGAAATTTCTTTTATTATGGTACAAAATTGAAGAAATTTTTCTTATTTTGAAACAAAAAGGCAGAAAATTCCCCTTATTTTGAGGCAAAAGGCAGAAATTATTCTCAATTTGAGGTAAAATGCAGAAATTCCCTTTATTTTGGGGCTAGAAAGCAGAAATTCCCCGTATTTTGAAGCAAAATTGCAGAAATTCTCATAATTTTCGGGCAAAAGGCAAAAATTCTCCTTATTTTGGGGCAAAAAGACAGAAAATCTCCTTTTTTGGGAGCAAACAGTCAGAAATTCCCCTTATTTTGGGGCAAAATTGCAGAAATTTCCTTTACATTGGGGCAAAATTGCAGAAATTTCCCTTATTTTGAGGCAAAATTGCAGAAATTTCACTTATTTCAGGGAAAAAAGGCGAAAATTTTTTTTGGGGGGCAAAAAGGCAGAAAATTTTTTTATTTTGGTACAAAATTGCAGAAATTTTTCTTATTTTGGGGCAAAAAGTCAGAAATTCCTCATATTTTGGGGCAAAAAGGCAGAAATTCCCCTTATTTTGAGGTAAAAAGGCTGAAATTCCCCTTATTTTGGGGCAAAAAGACAGAAATTTCGTTTATTTTGGGGAAAAGGCAGAAATTGCACTTATTTTGAGTCAAAAAGGTGGAAAATCCCCTTATTTTGGGGCAAAAATGAAGAAATTTGCTTTTTTTATGGCAAAAAGGTATACATTCCCTTTATTTTTGGGCAAAATGGCACAAATTCCCCGTATTTTGGAGCAACATTGCAGAAATTCCCCTAATTTTTGGGCAAAAAGGCAGAAATTCCCCTTATTTTGGGGTAAAACTGCAGAAATTTCACTTTTTTGCGGCAAAATGTCAGAAATTCCCCTTATTTTCGGCAAAAAAAGCAGATAATCCCCTTATTTTAGGGAAAAATTGCAGAAATTTCTCTTATTTTGGGGCAAAATTGCAGAAATTTCACTTATTTCGCGGCAAAATGTCAGAAATTCCCCTTATTTTAGGCAAAAAAGGCAGAAATTTCCCGTATTTTGGAGAATAAATTGCAGAATTCACCTAATTTTAGGGTAAAAAAATACAGTAATTTTCTTTATTTTTGGGCAAAAAGGCAGAAATTCTCCTTATTTTAGGGCAAAAAGGCAGAAATTCTTCTTATTTTAGGGCAAAATTGCAGAAATTTCACTTATTTCAGAGAAAAAAAGCAAAATTTTTCTTATTTTGGGGCAAAAAGGCAGAAATTCCCATTATTTTGGGGCAAAAAGGCAGAAATTCACCTTATTTTGGGGTAAAATTGCAGAAATTTCACATATTTCAGGGCAAAAAGACAGAAATTCCCCTTATTTTAAGGCAGAAAGGCAGAAATTCCCCTTATTTTGGAATAAAGTTGCAGAAATTTTTTTTCTTTAGGGGCAAAAAGGCAGAAAATCCACTTAATTTCGGGTAAAAAAGCAGAAATTCCTCTTATTTTGGAGCAAAATTGGAGAAACTCCCCTAATTTTGGGGCATAAAGGCAGAAATTCCCTTTATTTTGGGGCAAAAATAGAGAAATTCTCATTATTTTGGGGCAAAAATCAGAAATTTCCCTTATTTCGGGTCAATATTTTAGAAATTTCTTTTATATTGTTACAGACTTGCAGAAATTTTTCTTATTTTGTGGCAAAAAGGCAGAAATTTCCCATATTTTGGTGCAAAAAGCCTAAAATTTCCTTTATTATGAGGTAAAATCCTGAAATTCCCCATATTTTGGGGCAAAAAGGCAGAAATTCCCCTCATTTGGAGGCAAAAATACACAAATTTCCCTTATTTTCGGGCATAATTGCAGGAATTTCATTTATTTCAGGGCAAAAAGTCAGAAATTCCTTTTATTTTGGGGCAAAAAGCAGAAATTTCTTTTATTTTGATACAAAATTGTAGAAATTTTCCTTATTTTGGAACAAAAAGGCAAAAATTACCCATATTTTGGGGAAAAAGGCAGAAATTCCCCTTATTTTGAGGTAAAAAGGCTGAAATTCCCGTTATTTTGGGGTAAAAAGGCAGAAATTCCCTTTACTTTGTGGCAAAAAGGCAGAAATTCCCGTTAATTGGGGCAGAAAAGCAGAAATTTTCCTTATTTAAGGGCAATAGGGCAGATATTCCCCATATTTTGTGGCAAAAAGGCAGAAATTCCCCTTATTTGGAGGTAAAATGATGAAATTCCCCTTTTTTTCGGCAAAAAGGCAGAAATTCCTATTATTTTGGGGCAAAATTGCAGAAATTTCCTTTATTTTGGGGCAAAATTGCAGAAATTTCCCTTATTTTGGGGCAAAATTGCAGAAATTTCACTTATTTCAGGGAAAAAGCACAGAAATTTCTCTTATTTTGGGGCAAAAAGGCAGAAATTTCCCTTATTTTGGGGCAAAATTGCAGAAATTTTCTTTATTTTGGGGCAAAAAGGAAGAAATTCCCCATATTTTGGGGCAAAAAGGAAGAGATTCCACTTATCATGAGGTAAAATGCTGAAATATCCCTTATTTTGGGGCAAAAAGACAGAAATTCCCTTTATTTTGTGGCAAAAAGGCAGAAATTTCCCTTATTTTGGGGCAAAATTGCAGAAATTTCACTTATTTCAGGGCAAAATTCAAAAATTCCTTTTATTTTTGGGCAAAAAGAGAAATTTTGTTTATTTTTGGGTAAAAAGGCAGAAATTTCACTTATTGTGAGGTAAGAAGGTAGAAATTCCTCTCATTTTGGGGCAAAAATGAAGAAATTTCCCTTTTTTTGTGGCAAAAGGTATATATTCTCCTTATTTTCGGGCAAAAAAGCAGAAATATCCCGTTTTTTGGAGCACAATTGCAGAAAATCCTCTAATTGTGGGGCAAAAAGGCAGAAATTCCCTATATGTTGGGGCAAAAAGACAGAAATTCTCCTTATTTTGGGGCAAAACTCAGAAATTCCACTTATTTTGGGGCAAAATTCCAGAAATTTCCCTTATTTTGGGGCAAATTTGCAGAAATTTCACTTATTTTGGGGCAAAATTGCAGAAATTTCACTTATTTCAGATAAAAAAAAGGCAGAAATTTTTCTTATTTTGGGGCAAAAAGGCAGAAATTCCTAATATTTTGCGGCAAAAATGCAGAAATTCCCTTTATTTTGAGGTAAAAAGGCTGAAATTCCCCTTATTTGGGGGCAAAAAGGCAGAAATTTCCCTTATTTTGGGGCAAAATTGCAGAAATTTCACTTATTTCAGGGCAAAATTCAAAAATTCCTTTTATTTTGGGGCTAAAAGTCAGAAATTCCGTTTATTTTTGGGTAAAAAGGCAGAAATTTCACTTATTTTGAGGTAAGAAGGCAGAAATTCCTCTTATTTTGGGGCAAAAATGAAGAAATTTCCCTTTTTTGTGGCAAAAGTTATACATTCCCCTTATTTTCGGGCAAAAAAGCAGAAATTCCCCGTATTTAGGAGCAAGATTGCAGAAAATCCCCTAATTGTGGGGCAAAAAGGCAGAAATTTCCTATATGTTGGGGCAAAAAGACAGAAATTCTCCTTATTTTGGGGCAAAACTCAGAAATTCCACTTATTTTGAGACAAAATTCCAGAAATTTCCCTTATTTTGGGGCAAAATTGCAGAAATTTTCCTTATTTTGGGGCAAAAAACACAGAAATTCCCTTTGTTTTGGAAGGAAAATACAGAAATTCCACTTCTTTAGAGGCAAAAAGGCAGAAATTCCCCTTATTTTGAAGCAAAAATGAAGAAATTCCCCTAATTGTTGGGCAAAAAGGCAGAAATTCCCTATATGTTGGGGCAAAAAGACAGAAATTCTTCTTATTTTGGGACAAAACTAAGAAATTCCACTTATTTTGGGGCAAAATTGCAGGAATTTACCTTATTTTGAGGCAAAATTGCAGAAATTTCCCTTATTTGGGGCAAAATTGCAGAAATTTTCCTTATTTTGGGGCAAAAAGGCTGAAATTCTTATTTTGAGGTAAAATGCTGAAATTCCCCATATTTTGGGGCAAAAGGCAAAACTTCTTTTTATTTTGGGGCAAAGAGGCACAAATTTCCCTTATTTTCGGGCAAAATTGCAGAAATTTCATTTATTTCAGGGCAAAAAGTCAGAAATTTCTTTTATTTTGGGGCAAAGAGCAGAAATTTCTTTTATTATGGTACAAAATTGAAGAAATTTTTCTTATTTTGAAATAAAAAGGCAGAAAATTCCCCTTATTTTGAGGCAAAAGGCAGAAATTATTCTCAATTTGAGGTAAAATGCAGAAATTCCCTTTATTTTGGGGCTAAAAAACAGAAATTCCCTGTATTTTGAAGCAAAATTGCAGAAATTCTCATAATTTTCGGGCAAAAAGGCAGAAATTCTCCTTATTTTGGGGCAAAAAGACAGAAAATCTCCTTTTTCGGGAGCAAACAGTCAGAAATTCCCCTTATTTTGGGGCAAAATTGCAGAAATTTCCTTTACATTGGGGCAAAATTGCAGAAATTTCCCTTATTTTGAGGCAAAACTGAAGAAATTTTCTTTTTTTATGGCAAAAAGGTATGCATTCTTCTTATTTTCGGGCAAAAAGGCAGAAATTCCCCTATTTTGGAGCAAAATTGCAGAAATTCCCCTAATTGTGGGGCAAAAAGGGAGAAATTCCCTATATGTTGTGGCAAAAAGACAGAAATTCTCCTTATTTTGGGGCAAAACTCAGAAATTCCACTTATTTTAGGGCAAAATTCCAGAAATTTCCCTTATTTTGGGGCAAAATTGCAGAAATTTCACTTATTTTGGAGCAAAATTGCAGAAATTTCACTTATTTCAGAAAAAAAGCAGAAATTTTCTTATTTTGGTGCAAAAAGCCAGAAATTTCTTTTATTTTGGTACAAAATTGCATAAATTATTCTTATTTTGGAAGAAAAAGGCAGAAATCTCCCATATTTTGGTGCAAAAATGCAGCAATTCCTCTTATTTTGAGGTAACAAGGCTTAAATTCCCCTTATTTGGGGGGAAAAAGGCAGAAATTTCCCTTATTTTCGAGCAAAATTGCAGAAATTTCACTTATTTCAGGGTAATAAGTCAGAAATTTTCCTTATTTTGGGGCAAAAAAGACAGAAATTCCCTTTGTTTTTGGGGATAAAGACAGAAATTCCACTTATTTAGAGGCAAAAAAGCAGAAATTCCCCTTATTTTGGAGCAAAACTGAAGAAATTTCCCTTTTTTATGGCAAAAAGGTATGCATTCTTCTTATTTTCGGGCAAAAAGGCAGAAATTCCCCCTATTTTAGAGCAAAATTGCAGAAATTCCCCTAATTGTGGGGCAAAAAGGCAGAAATTCCCTATATGTTGGGGCAAAATACAGAAATTCTCCTTATTTTGGGGAAAAACTCAGAAATTCCACTTATTTTGGGGCAAAATTGCAGAAATTTCCCTTATTTTGGGGCAAAATTGCAGAAATTTCACTTATTTTGGGACAAAATTGCAGAAATTTCACTTTTTTCAGGGTAATAAGTCAGAAATTTTCCTTATTTTGGGGCAAAAAAGACAGAAATTCCCTATGTTCTGGGGGAAAAAGACAGTAATTCCACTTTTTTAGAGGCAAAAAAGCAGAAATTCCTTTTATTTTGGAGTAAAAATGAAGAAATTTCTTTTTTTTTGTGGCAAAAGGTATACATTCCCTTTATTTTCGGGCAAAAAGGCAGAAATTCCCCGTATTTTGGAGCAAACTTGCAGATATTCCCCTAATTGTGGGGCAAAAAGGCAGAAATTCCCTATATGTTGGGGCAAAAAGACAGAAATTCTCCTTATTTTGGGGCAAAACTCAGAAATTCCACTTATTTTGGGGCAAAATTCCAGAAATTTCCCTTATTTTGGGGCAAAATTGCAGAAATTTCACTTATTTTCAGGCAAAATTACATAAATTTCACTTATTTCAGAAAAAAAGCAGAATTTTCTTATTTTGGTGCAAAAAGGCATAAATTTCTTTTATTTTGTTACACAATTGCAGAAATTTTTCTTATTTTGGGGCAAAAAGGCATAAATTTCTCATATTTTGGGGCAAAAATGCAGAAATTTTTTTTATTTTGAGGTAAAAAGGCTGAAATTCCCCTTATTTGGGGGCAAAAAAGAAGAATTTCTCTTATTTTGGGGCAAAATTGCAGAAATTTCACTTATTTCAGAGTAATAATCAGAAATTTTCGTTATTTTGGGGCAAAAAAAACAGAAATTCCCTTTGTTTGGGGGGAAAAGACAGAAATTCCACTTTTTTAGAGGCAAAAAAGCAGAAATAACTTTTATTTTGGAGTAAAAATGTAGAAATTTCCCTTTTTTATGGCAAAAAGGTATGCATTCTTCTTATTTTCGGGCAAAAAGGCAGAAATTCCCCGTATTTTCGAGCAAAATTGCAAAAATTCCCCTAATTTTAGGGCAAAAAGGCAGAAATTCCCTATATGTTGGGGCAAAAAGACAGAAATTCTCCTTATTTTGGGGCAAAACTCAGAAATTCCACTTATTTTGGGGCAAAATTCTAGAAATTTTTCTTATTTTAAAGCAAAATTGCAGAAATTTCACTTATTTTGGGGTAAAATTGCAGAAATTTCACTTATTTCAGGGAAAAAAGGCAGAAATTTTTCTTATTTTGGGGCAAAAAGGAAACATTTCCTAATATTTTGTGGCAAAAATGCCGAAATTCCCCTTATTTTGAGGTAAAAAAGCTGAAATTTCCTTTATTTGGGGGCAAAAAGGCAGAAATTTCCCTTATTTTGGGGCAAAATTGCAGAAATTTCACTTATTTCAGGGTAATAAGTCAGAAATTTTCTTTATTTTGGGGTAAAAAAGACAGAAATTCCCTTTGTTTTGAGAGAAAAAGACAGAAATTCCACTTTTTTAGAGGCAAAAAAGCAGAAATTCCTTTTATTTTGGAGTAAAAATGAAGAAATTTCCCTTTTTTGTGGCAAAAGGTATGCATTCCACTTATTTTTGGGCTAAAAAGCAGAAATTACCCGTATTTTGGAGCAATATTGCAGAAATTCCCCTAATTGTGGGGCAAAGAGGCAGAAATTCCCTATATGTTAGGGCAAAAAGACGAAATTCTCCTTATTTTGGGGCAAAACTCAGAAATTCTACTTATTTTGAGGCAAAATTCCAGAAATTTCCCTTATTTTGGGGCAAAATTGCAGAAATTTCACTTATTTTGGGGCAAAATTGCAGAAATTTCACTTATTTCAGGGTAATAAGTCAGAAATTTTCCTTATTTTGGGGCCAAAAAGACAGAAATTCCCTTTGTTTTGGGGGGGAAAAGACAGAAATTCCACTTATTTAGAGGCAAAAAAGCAGAAATTCCTCTTATTTTGGAGCAAAATTGCAGAAATTCCCCTAATTGTGGGGCAAGAAGGGAGAAATTCCCTATATGTTGGGGCAAAAAGAAACAAATTCTCCTTATTTTGGGTCAAAACTCAGAAATTCTACTGATATTGGGGCAAAATTCCAGAAATTTCCCTTATTTTGGGGCAAAATTGCAGAAATTTCACTTATTTTTGGGCAAAATTGCAGAAATTTCACTTATTTCAGAAAAAAAGCAGAAATTTTCTTATTTTGGTGCAAAAAGGCGGAAATTTCTTTTATTTTGGTACAAAATTGCAGAAATTTTTCTTATTTTGGGGCAAAAAGGCAGAAATCTCCCATATTTTGGGGCAAAAATGCAGAAATTTCTCTTATTTTGAGGTAAAAAGGCTGAAATTCCCCTTATTTGGGGGCAAAAAGGCAGAAATTTCCCTTATTTTGGGGCAAAATTGCAGAAATTTCACTTATTTCAGGGTAATAAGTCAGAAATTTTCCTTATTTTGGGGCAAAAAAGACAGAAATTCCCTTTGTTTTGGGGGAAAAAGACAGAAATTCCACTTATTTAGAGGCAAAAAAGCAGAAATTCCCCTTATTTTGTAGCAAAACTGAAGAAATTTCTATTTTTTATGGCAAAAAGGTATGCATTCTTCTTATTTTCGGGCAAAAAGGCAGAAATTCCCCGTATTTTGGAGCAAAATTGCAGAAATTCCCCTAATTGTGGGGCAAGAAGGGGGAAATTCCCTATATGTTGGGGCAAAAAGACAGAAATTCTTCTTATTTTGGGGCAAAACTCAGAAATTCCACTTATTTTGGTGCAAAATTCCAGAAATTTCCCTTATTTTAGGGCAAAATTGCAGAAATTTCACTTATTTTGAGGCAAAATTGCAGAAATTTAACTTATTTCAGAAAAAAATTCAGAAATTTTTCTATTTTGGTGCAAAAAGGCAGAAATTTCTTTTATTTTGGTACAAAATTGCAGAAATTTTTCTTATTTTGGGGCAAAAAGGCAGAAATCCCCCATATTTTGAGGCAAAAATGCAGAAATTCCTCTTATTTTGAGGTAATAAGGCTGAAATTTCCCTTATTTGGGGGCAAAAAGGCAGAAATTTCCCTTATTTTGAGGCAAAATTGCAGAAATTTCACTTATTTCAGGGTAATAAGTCAGAAATTTTCTTTATTTTGTGGCAAAAAAGACAGAAATTCCCTTTGTTTTGGGAGAAAAAGACAGAAATTCCACATTTTTAGAGGCAAAAAAGCAGAAATTCCTTTTATTTTGGAGTAAAAATGAAGAAATTTCCCTTTTTTGTGGCAAAAGGTATGCATTCCACTTATTTTTGGGCTAAAAAGCAGAAATTACCCGTATTTTGGAGCAATATTGCAGAAATTCCCCTAATTGTGGGGCAAAGAGGCAGAAATTCCCTATATGTTAGGGCAAAAAGACAGAAATTCTCCTTATTTTGGGGCAAAACTCAGAAATTCTACTTATTTTGGGGCAAAACTCCAGAAATTTCCCTTATTTTGGGGCAAAATTGCAGAAATTTCACTTATTTTGGGGCAAAATTGCAGAAATTTCACTTATTTCAGGGTAATAAGTCAGAAATTTTCCTTATTTTGGGGCCAAAAAGACAGAAATTCCCTTTGTTTTGGGGGGGAAAAGACAGAAATTCCACTTATTTAGAGGCAAAAAAGCAGAAATTCCTCTTATTTTGGAGCACAATTGCAGAAATTCCCCTAATTGTGGGGCAAAAAGGCAGAAATTCCCTATATGTTGGGGCAAAAAGAAACAAATTCTCCTTATTTTGGGTCAAAACTCAGAAATTCCACTGATATTGGGGCAAAATTCAAGAAATTTCCCGTATTTTGGGGCAAAATTGCAGAAATTTCACTTATTTTGGGGCAAAATTGCAGAAATTTCACTTATTTCAGGGTAATAAGTCAGAAATTTTCCTTATTTTGGGGCAAAAAAGACAGAAATTTCCTTTGTTTTGGGGGATAAAGACAGAAATACCACTTATTTAGAGGCAAAAAAGCAGAAATTCCCCTTATTTAGGAGCAAAACTAAAGAAATTTCTATTTTTTATGGCAAAAGGGTATGCATTCTTCTTATTTTCGGGCAAAAAGGCAGAAATTCCCCGTATTTTGGAGCAAAATTGCAGAAATTCCCCTAATTGTGGGGCAAAAAGGCAGAAATTCCCTATATGTTGGGGCAAAAAGACAGAAATTCTCCTTATTTTGGGGCAAAACTCAGAAAATCCACTTATTTTGGTGCAAAATTCCAGAAATTTCCCTTATTTTAGGGCAAAATTGCAGAAATTTCACTTATTTTGGGGCAAAATTGCAGAAATTTAACTTATTTCAGAAAAAAATTCAGAAATTTTTCTATTTTGGTGCAAAAAGGCAGAAATTTCTTTTATTTTGGTACAAAATTGCAGAAATTTTTCTTATTTTGGGGCAAAAAGTCAGAAATCTCCCATATTTAGGGGAAAAATCCAGAAATTCCTCTTATTTTGAGGTAAAAATGCTGAAATTTCCCTTATTTGGGGGCAAAAAGGCAGAAATTTCCCTTATTTTGAGGCAAAATTGCAGAAATTTCACTAATTTCAGGGTAATAAGTCAGAAATTTTCTCTATTTTGGGGCAAAAAAGACAGAAATTCCCTTTGTTTTGGGAGAAAAATACAGATATTTCACTTTTTTAGAGGCAAAAAAGCAGAAATTCCTTTTATTTTGGAGTAAAAATGAAGAAATTTCCCTTTTTTGTGGCAAAAGGTATACATTCCACTTATTTTTGGGCTAAAAAGCAGAAATTACCCGTATTTTAGAGCAAAATTGCAGAAATTCCCCTAATTGTAAGGCAAAATGGCAGAAATTCCCTATATGTTGGGGCAAAAAGACAGAAATTCTCTTTATTTTTGGGGCAAAACTCAGAAATTCCATTTATTTTGGGGCAAAATTCCAGAAATTTCTCTTATTTTGGGGCAAAATTGCAGAAATTTCACTTATTTTGGGGCAAAATTGCAGAAATTTCACTTATTTCATGGTAAAAAGGCAGAAATTATCCTAATTTTGATGCAAAAATTCAGAAATTCCAAATATTTTGTGGCAAAAATGAAGAAATTCCCTTTATTTTGAGGTAAAAAGGCAGAAATTCCCCTTATTTGGGGGCAAAAAAAAGAAATTTCACTTATTTTGGGGCAAAAACTCAGAAATTCCACACTTTTTTGGTCAAAATTCCAGAAATTTCCCTTATTTTGGGGCAAAATTGCAGAAATTTCACTTATTTTGGTGCAAAATTGCAGAAATTTAACTTATTTCAGAAAAAAATTCAGAAATTTTCCTATTTTGGTGCAAAAAGGCAGAATTATCTTTTATTTTGGTACAAAATTGCAGAAATTTTTCTTATTTTGGGGCAAAAAGGCAGAAATTTCACTTATTTTGGGGCAAAATTGCAGTAATTTCACTTATTTTGGGGCAAAATTGCAGAAATTCCAAATATTTTGTGGCAAAAATGCAGAAATTCCCCTTATTTTAAGGTAAAAAGGCAGAAATTCCCCTTATTTGGGGGTAAAAAACAGAAATTTCCCTTATTTTGAGGCAAAATTGCAGAAATTTCACTTATTTTGGGGCAAAATTGCAGAAATTTCACTTATTTCAGAAAAAAATTCAGAAATTTTCCTATTTTGGTGCAAAATAGCAGAAATTTCTATTTTGGTACAAAATTGCAGAAATTTTTCTTTTTTTGGGGCAAAAAGGCACAAATCTCCCATATTTTGGGGAAAAAATGCAGAAATTCCTCTTATTTTGAGGTAAAAAGGTAGAAATTTCCCTTATTTGAGGGAAAAAGGCAGAAATTTTCCTTATTTTGAGGCAAAATTGCAGAAATTTCACTAATTTCAGTGTAATAAGTCAGAAATTTTCCTTATTTTGGGGCAAAAAAGACAGAAATTCCCTTTGTTTTGGGGGAAAAAGACAGAAATTCCACTTTTTTAGCAGCAAAAAAGCAGAAATTCATTTTATTTTGGAGTAAAAATGAAGAAATTTATTTTTTTTGTGGCAAAAGATATACATTCCCCTTATTTTCAGGCTAAAAAGCAGAAATTCCCCGTATTTTGGAGCAAAATTGCAGAAATTCCCCTAATTGTGGGGCAAAAAGGCAGAAATTTCCGATATGTTAGGGCAAAAAGACAGAAATTCTTTTTATTTTGGGGCTAAACTAAGAAATTCCACTTATTTTGGGGCAAAATTCCAGAAATTTCCCTTATTTTGGGGCAAAATTGCAGAAATTTCACTGATTTTGGTGCAAAATTGCAGAAATTTCACTTATTTCAGGGAAAAAAGTCAGAAATTTACCTTATTTTGGGGCCAAAAAGACAGAAATTTCCTTTGTTTTGGGGTGAAAAAGACAGAAATTCGACTTATTTAGAGGCAAAAAAGCAGAAATTTCTCTTATTTTGGAGCAAAAATGAAGAAATTTCCTTTTTTTATGGCAAAAGGGTATGCATTCTTCTTATTTTCGGGCAAAAAGGCAGAAATTCCCAGTATTTTGGAGCAAAATTGCAGAAATTCCCCTATTTGTGGGGCAAAAAGGCAGAAATTCCCTATATGTTAGGGCAAAAAGACAGAAATTCTCCTTATTTTCGGGCAAAACTCAGAAATTCCACTTATTTTAGGGCAAAATTCCAGAAATTTCCCTTATTTTGGGGCAAAATTGCAGAAATTTCACTTATTTTGGAGCAAAATTGCAGAAATTTCACTTATTTCAGAAAAAAAGCAGAAATTTTCTTATTTTGGTGCAAAAAGGCAGAAATTTCTTTTATTTTGGTACAAAATTGCATAAATTATTCTTATTTTGGAAGAAAAAGGCAGAAATCTCCCATATTTTGGGGCAAAAATGCAGCAATTCCTCTTATTTTGAGGTAACAAGGCTTAAATTTCCCTTATTTGGGGGGAAAAAGGCAGAAATTTCCCTTATTTTCGAGCAAAATTGCAGAAATTTCACTTATTTCAGGGTAATAAGTCAGAAATTTTCCTTATTTTGGGGCAAAAAAGACAGAAATTCCCTTTGTTTTTAGGGATAAAGACAGAAATTCCACTTATTTAGAAGCAAAAAAGCAGAAATTCCCCTTATTTTGGAGCAAAACTGAAGAAATTTCCCTTTTTTATGGCAAAAAGGTATGCATTCTTCTTATTTTCGGGCAAAAAGGCAGAAATTCCCCCTATTTTAGAGCAAAAGTGCAGAAATTCCCCTAATTGTGGGGCAAAAAGGCAGAAATTCCCTATATGTTGGGGCAAAATACAGAAATTCTCCTTATTTTGGGGAAAAACTCAGAAATTCCACTTATTTTGGGGCAAAATTGCAGAAATTTCCCTTATTTTGGGGCAAAATTGCAGAAATTTCACTTAATTTGGGGTAAAATTGCAGAAATTTCACTTTTTTCAGGGTAATAAGTCAGAAATTTTCCTTATTTTGGGGCAAAAAAGACAGAAATTCCCTATGTTCTGGGGGAAAAAGACAGTAATTCCACTTTTTTAGAGGCAAAAAAGCAGAAATTCCTTTTATTTTGGAGTAAAAATGAAGAAATTTCTTTTTTTTGTGGCAAAAGGTATACATTCCCTTTATTTTCGGGCAAAAAGGCAGAAATTCTCCGTATTTTGGAGCAAACTTGCAGATATTCCCCTAATTGTGGGGCAAAAAGGCAGAAATTCCCTATATGTTGGGGCAAAAAGACAGAAATTCTCCTTATTTTGGGGCAGAACTCAGAAATTCCACTTATTTTGGGGCAAAATTCCAGGAATTTCCGTTATTTTGGGGCAAAATTGCAGAAATTTCACTTATTTTCAGGCAAAATTACATAAATTTCACTTATTTCAGAAAAAAAGCAGAATTTTCTTATTTTGGTGCAAAAAGGCATAAATTTCTTTTATTTTGTTACACAATTGCAGAAATTTTTCTTATTTTGGGGCAAAAAGGCATAAATTTCTCATATTTTGGGGCAAAAATGCAGAAATTTTTTTTATTTTGAGGTAAAAAGGCTGAAATTCCCCTTATTTGGGGGCAAAAAAGAAGAATTTCTCTTATTTTGGGGCAAAATTGCAGAAATTTCACTTATTTCAGAGTAATAAGTCAGAAATTTTCGTTATTTTGGGGCAAAAAAAACAGAAATTCCCTTTTTTTGGGGGGAAAAGACAGAAATTCCACTTTTTTAGAGGCAAAAAAGCAGAAATAACTTTTATTTTGGAGTAAAAATGTAGAAATTTCCCTTTTTTATGGCAAAAAGGTATGCATTCTTCTTATTTTCGGGCAAAAAGGCAGAAATTCCCCGTATTTTCGAGCAAAATTGCAAAAATTCCCCTAATTTTAGGGCAAAAAGGCAGAAATTCCCTATATGTTGGGGCAAAAAGACAGAAATTCTCCTTATTTTGGGGCAAAACTCAGAAATTCCACTTATTTTGGGGCAAAATTCTAGAAATTTTTCTTATTTTAAAGCAAAATTGCAGAAATTTCACTTATTTTGGGGTAAAATTGCAGAAATTTCACTTATTTCAGGGAAAAAAGGCAGAAATTTTTCTTATTTTGGGGCAAAAAGGAAAAATTTCCTAATATTTTGTGGCAAAAATGCCGAAATTCCCCTTATTTTGAGGTAAAAAAGCTGAAATTTCCCTTATTTGGAGGCAAAAAGGCAGAAATTTCCCTTATTTTGGGGCAAAATTGCAGAAATTTCACTTATTTCAGGGTAATAAGTCAGAAATTTTCTTTATTTTGAGGCAAAAAAGACAGAAATTCCCTTTGTTTTGGGAGAAAAAGACAGAAATTCCACTTTTTTAGAGGCAAAAAAGCAGAAATTCCTTTTATTTTGGAGTAAAAATGAAGAAATTTCCCTTTTTTGTGGCAAAAGGAATGCATTCCACTTATTTTTGGGCTAAAAAGCAGAAATTACCCGTATTTTGGAGCAATATTGCAGAAATTCCCCTAATTGTGGGGCAAAGAGGCAGAAATTCCCTATATGTTAGGGCAAAAAGACAGAAATTCTCCTTATTTTGGGGCAAAACTCAGAAATTCTACTTATTTTGGGGCAAAATTCCAGAAATTTCCCTTATTTTGGGGCAAATTTGCAGAAATTTCACTTATTTTGGGGCAAAATTGCAGAAATTTCACTTATTTTGGGGCAAAATTGCAGAAATTTCACTTATTTCAGGGTAATAAGTCAGAAATTTTCCTTATTTTGGGGCCAAAAAGACAGAAATTCCCTTTGTTTTGGGGGGGAAAAGACAGAAATTCCACTTATTTAGAGGCAAAAAAGCAGAAATTCCTCTTATTTTGGACCAAAATTGCAGAAATTCCCCTAATTGTGGGGCAAGAAGGGAGAAATTCCCTATATGTTGGGGCAAAAAGAAACAAATTCTCCTTATTTTGGGTCAAAACTCAGAAATTCTACTGATATTGGGGCAAAATTCCAGAAATTTTCCTTATTTTGGGGCAAAATTGCAGAAATTTCACTTATTTTTGGGCAAAATTGCAGAAATTTCACTTATTTCAGAAAAAACAGCAGAAATTTTCTTATTTTGGTGCAAAAAGGCGGAAATTTCTTTCATTTTGGTACAAAATTGCAGAAATTTTTCTTATTTTGGGGCAAAAAGGCAGAAATCTCCCATATTTTGGGGCAAAAATGCAGAAATTTCTCTTATTTTGAGGTAAAAAGGCTGAAATTCCCCTTATTTGGGCGCAAAAAGGCAGAAATTTCCCTTATTTTGTGGCAAAATTGCAGAAATTTCACTTATTTCAGGGTAATAAGTCAGAAATTTTCCTTATTTTGGGGCAAAAAAGACAGCAATTCCCTTTGTTTTGGGGGAAAAAGACAGAAATTCCACTTATTTAGAGGCAAAAAAGCAGAAATTCCCCTTATTTTGTAGCAAAACTGAAGAAATTTCTATTTTTTATGGCAAAAAGGTATGCATTCTTCTTATTTTCGGGCAAAAAGCAGAAATTCCCCGTATTTTGGAGCAAAATTGCAGAAATTCCCCTAATTGTGGGGCAAGAAGGGGGAAATTCCCTATATGTTGGGGCAAAAAGACAGAAATTCTCCTTATTTTGGGGCAAAACTCAGAAATTCCACTTATTTTGGTGCAAAATTCCAGAAATTTCCCTTATTTTAGGGCAAAATTGCAGAAAATTCACTTATTTTGTGGCAAAATTGCAGAAATTTAACTTATTTCAGAAAAAAATTCAGAAATTTTTCTATTTTGGTGCAAAAAGGCAGAAATTTCTTTTATTTTGGTAAAAAATTGCAGAAATTTTTCTTATTTTGGGGCAAAAAGGCAGAAATCCCCCATATTTTGAGGCAAAAATGCAGAAATTCCTCTTATTTTGAGGTAATAAGGCTGAAATTTCCTTATTTGGGGGCAAAAAGGCAGAAATTTCCCTTATTTTGAGGCAAAATTGCAGAAATTTCACTTATTTCAGGGTAATAAGTGAGAAATTTTCTTTATTTTGGGGCAAAGAAGACAGAAATTCCCTTTGTTTTGGGAGAAAAAGACAGAAATTCCACTTTTTAGGAGGCAAAAAAGCAGAAATTCCTTTTATTTTGGAGTAAAAATGAAGAAATTTCCCTTTTTTGTGGCAAAAGGTATGCATTCCACTTATTTTTGGGCTAAAAACCAGAAATTACCCGTATTTTGGAGCAATATTGCAGAAATTCCCCTAATTGTGGGGCAAAGAGGCAGAAATTCCCTATATGTTAGGGCAAAAAGACAGAAATTCTCCTTATTTTGGGGCAAAACTCAGAAATTCTACTTATTTTGGGGCAAAATTCCAGAAATTTCCCTTATTTTGGGGCAAAATTGCAGAAATTTCACTTATTTTGGGGCAAAATTGCAGAAATTTCACTTATTTCAGGGTAATAAGTCAGAAATTTTCCTTATTTTGGGGCCAAAAAGACAGAAATTCCCTTTGTTTTGGGGGGGGAAAAGACAGAAATTCCACTTTTTTAGAGGCAAAAAAGCAGAAATTCCTCTTATTTTGGAGCAAAATTGCAGAAATTCCCCTAATTGTGGGGCAAAAAGGCAGAAATTCCCTATATGTTGGGGCAAAAAGAAACAAATTCTCCTTATTTTGGGTCAAAATTCAGAAATTCCACTGATATTGGGGAAAAATTCAAGAAATTTCCCGTATTTTGGGGCAAAATTGCAGAAATTTCACTTATTTTGGGGCAAAATTGCAGAAATTTCACTTATTTCAGGGTAATAAGTCAGAAATTTTCCTTATTTTGGGGCAAAAAAGACAGAAATTTTCTTTGTTTTGGGGGATAAAGACAGAAATACCACTTATTTAGAGGCAAAAAAGCAGAAATTCCCCTTATTTAGGAGCAAAACTGAAAAAATTTCTATTTTTTATGGCAAAAGGGTATGCATTCTTCTTATTTTCGGGCAAAAAGGCAGAAATTCCCTGTATTTTTCAGCAAAATTGCAGAAATTCCCCTAATTGTGGGGCAAAAAGGCAGAAATTCCCTATATGTTGGGGCAAAAAGACAGAAATTCTCCTTATTTTGGGGCAAAACTCAGAAATTCCACTTATTTTGGTGCAAAATTCCAGAAATTTCCCTTATTTTAGGGCAAAATTGCAGAAATTTCACTTATTTTTGGGCAAAATTGCAGAAATTTAACTTATTTCAGAAAAAAATTCAGAAATTTTTCTATTTTGGTGCAAAAAGGCAGAAATTTCTTTTATTTTGGTACAAAATTGCAGAAATTTTTCTTATTTTGGGGCAAAAAGTCAGAAATCTCCCATATTTAGGGGAAAAATCCAGAAATTCCTCTTATTTTGAGGTAAAAATGCTGAAATTTCCCTTATTTGGGGGCAAAAAGGCAGAAATTTCCCTTATTTGGAGGCAAAATTGCAGAAATTTCACTTATTTCAGAAAAAAATTCAGAAATTTTCCTATTTTGGTGCAAAAAGGCAGAAATTTCTATTTTGGTACAAAATTGCAGAAATTTTTCTTTTTTTGGGGCAAAAAGGCACAAATCTCCCATATTTTGGGGAAAAAATGCAGAAATTCCTCTTATTTTGAGGTAAAAAGGTAGAAATTTCCCTTATTTGGGGGAAAAAGGCAGAAATTTTCCTTATTTTGAGGCAAAATTGCAGAAATTTCACTTATTTCAGTGTAATAAGTCAGAAATTTTCCTTATTTTGGGGCAAAAAAGACAGAAATTCCCTTTGTTTTGGGGGAAAAAGACAGAAATTCCACTTTTTTAGCGGCAAAAAAGCAGAAATTCATTTTATTTTGGAGTAAAAATGAAGAAATTTCTTTTTTTGTGGCAAAAGATATACATTCCCCTTATTTTCAGGCTAAAAAGCAGAAATTCCCCGTATTTTGGAGCAAAATTGCAGAAATTCCCCTAATTGTGGGGCAAAAAGGCAGAAATTTCCGATATGTTAGGGCAAAAATACAGAAATTCTTTTTATTTTGGGGCTAAACTAAGAAATTCCACTTATTTTGGGGCAAAATTCCAGAAATTTCCCTTATTTTGGGGCAAAATTGCAGAAATTTCACTTATTTTGGTGCAAAATTGCAGAAATTTCACTTATTTCAGGGAAAAAAGGCAGAAATTTTCCTTATTTTGGGGCCAAAAAGACAGAAATTTTCTTTGTTTTGGGGTGAAAAAGATAGAAATTCCACTTATTTAGAGGCAAAAAAGCAGAAATTCCTCTTATTTTGGAGCAAAAATGAAGAAATTTCCTTTTTTTATGGCAAAAAGGTATGCATTCTTCTTATTTTCGGGCAAAAAGGCAGAAATTCCCAGTATTTTGGAGCATAATTGCAGAAATTCCCCTAATTGTGGGGCAAAAAGGCAGAAATTCCCTATATGTTGGGGCAAAAAGAAACAAATTCTCCTTATTTTGGGTCAAAACTCAGAAATTCCACTGATATTGGGGCAAAATTCCAGAAATTTCCCTTATTTTGGGGCAAAATTGCAGAAATTTGACTTATTTTGGGGCAAAATTGCAGAAATTTCACTTATTTCAGAAAAAAAAGCAGAAATTTTCTTATTTTGGTGCAAAAAGGCGGAAATTTCTTTTATTTTGGTACAAAATTGCAGAAATTTTTCTTATTTTGGGGCAAAAAGGCAGAAATCTCCCATATTTTGGGGCAAAAATGAAGAAATTTCTCTTATTTTGAGGTAAAAAGGCTGAAATTCCCATTATTTGGGGGCAAAAAGGCAGAAATTTCCCTTATTTTGAGGCAAAATTGCAGAAATTTCACTTATTTCAGTGTAATAAGTCAGAAATTTTCTTTATTTTGGGGCAAAAAAGACAGAAATTCTTTTTGTTTTGAGGGAAAAAGGCAGAAATTCCACTTTTTTAGCGGCAAAAAAGCAGAAATTCATTTTATTTTGGAGTAAAAATGAAGAAATTTCTTTTTTTTGTGGCAAAAGATATACATTCCCCTTATTTTCAGGCTAAAAAGCAGAAATTCCCCGTATTTTGGAGCAAAATTGCAGAAATTCCCCTAATTGTGGGGCAAAAAGGCAGAAATTTCCGATATGTTAGGGCAAAAAGACAGAAATTCTTTTTATTTTGGGGCTAAACTAAGAAATTCCACTTATTTGGGGGCAAAATTCCAGAAATTTCCCTTATTTTGGGGCAAAATTGCAGAAATTTCACTTATTTTGGTGCAAAATTGCAGAAATTTCACTTATTTCAGGGAAAAAAGGCAGAAATTTTCCTTATTTTGGGGCCAAAAAGACAGAAATTTTCTTTGTTTTGGGGTGAAAAAGATAGAAATTCCACTTATTTAGAGGCAAAAAAGCAGAAATTCCTCTTATTTTGGAGCAAAAATGAAGAAATTTCCTTTTTTTATGGCAAAAAGGTATGCATTCTTCTTATTTTCGGGCAAAAAGGCAGAAATTCCCAGTATTTTGAAGCATAATTGCAGAAATTCCCCTAATTGTGGGGCAAAAAGGCAGAAATTCCCTATATGTTGGGGCAAAAAGAAACAAATTCTCCTTATTTTGGGTCAAAACTCAGAAATTCCACTGATATTGGGGCAAAATTCCAGAAATTTCCCTTATTTTGGGGCAAAATTGCAGAAATTTCACTTATTTTGGGGCAAAATTGCAGAAATTTCACTTATTTCAGAAAAAAAAGCAGAAATTTTCTTATTTTGGTGCAAAAAGGCGGAAATTTCTTTTATTTTGGTACAAAATTGCAGAAATTTTTCTTATTTTGGGGCAAAAAGGCAGAAATCTCCCATATTTTGGGGCAAAAATGAAGAAATTTCTCTTATTTTGAGGTAAAAAGGCTGAAATTCCCATTATTTGGAGGCAAAAAGGCAGAAATTTCCCTTATTTTGAGGCAAAATTGCAGAAATTTCACTTATTTCAGTGTAATAAGTCCGAAATTTTCTTTATTTTGGGGCAAAAAAGACAGAAATTCTTTTTGTTTTGAGGGAAAAAGGCAGAAATTCCACTTTTTTAGCGGCAAAAAAGCAAAAATTCATTTTATTTTGGAGTAAAAATGAAGAAATTTCTTATTTTTGTGGCAAAAAGTATACATTCCCCTTATTTTCAGGCTAAAAAGCAGAAATTCCCCATATTTTGGAGCAAAATTGCAGAAATTCCCCTAATTGTCGGGCAAAAAGGCAGAAATTGCCTATATGTTGGGGCAAAAAGACAGAAATTCTCCTAATTTTGGGGCAAAACTCAGAAATTCCACTTATTTTGGGGCAAAATTCCAGAAATTTCCCTTATTTTGGGGCAAAATTGCAGAAATTTCACTTATTTTGGGGCAAAATTGCAGAAATTTCACTTATTTCAGGGTAACAAGTCAGAAATTTTCCTTATTTTGGAACAAAAAAACAGAAATTCCCTTTGTTTTGGGGGAAAAAGACAGAAATTCCACTTATTTAGAGGCAAAAAAGCTGAAATTCCCCTTATTTTGGAGCAAAAATGAAGAACTTTCCCTTTTTTAATGCAAAAAGTTATGCATTCTTCTTATTTTCGGGCAAAAAGGCAGAAATTCCCCGTATTTTGGAGCAAAATTGCAGAAATTCCCCTAATTGTGGGGCGAAAAGGCAGAAATTCCCTATATGTTAGGGCAAAAAGACAGAAATTCTCCTTATTTTGGGGCAAAACTCAGAAATTCCACTTATTTTAAGGCAAAATTCCAAAAATTTCCTTTATTTGGGAGCAAAATTGCAGAAATTTTTGTTATTTTTGGGCAAAATTGCAGAAATTTCACTTATTTCAGAAAAAAAAGCAAAAATTTTCTTATTTTGGTGCAAAAAGGCGGAAATTTCTTTTATTTTTGTACAAAATTGCAGAAATTTTTCTCATTTTGGGGCAAAAAGGCAGAAATCTCCCATATTTTGGGGCAAAAATGCAGAAATTCCTCTTATTTTGAGGTAAAAAGGCTGAAATTCCCCTTATTTGGAGGCAAAAAGGCAGAAATTTTTCTTATTTTGGGGCAAAATTGCAGAAATTTCACTTATTTCAGAGTAGTCAGTCAGAAATTTTTCTTATTTTGGGGCAAAAAAGCAGAAATTCCTTTTATTTTGGAGTAAAAATGAAGAAATTTCTTTTTTGTGGCAAATGGTATACATTTCCCTTATTTTCAGGCTAAAAAGCAGAAATTACCCGTATTTTGGAGCAAAATTGCAAAAATTCCGCTAATTGTGGGGCAAAAAGGCAGAAATTCCCTGTAAGTTAGAGCAAAAAAACAGAAAATCTCCTTATTTTGGGGCAAAACTCAGAAATTCCACTTACTTTGGGGCAAAATTCCAAAAATTTCCCTTATTTTGGGCCAAAATTGCAGAAATTTCACTTATTTTGAGGCAAAATTGCATAAATTTCACTTATTTCAGGGTAATAAGTCAGAAATTTTCCTTATTTTGGGGCAAAAAACACAGAAATTCTCTTTGTTTTGGGGGAAAAAGACAGAAATTCCACTTTTTTAGAGGCAAAAAAGCAGAAATTCCTTTTATTTTGGAGTAAAAATGAAGAAATTTCCCTTTTTTGTGGCAAAATGTATACATTCCACTTATTTTTGGGCTAAAAAGCTGAAATTACCCGTATTTTGGAGCAAAATTGCAGAAATTCCCCTAATTGTGGGGCAAAATGCAGAAATTCCCTATATGTTAGGGCAAAAAGACAGAAATTCTCCTTATTTTGGGGCAAAACTCAGAAATTCCACTTATTTTGGGGCAAAATTCCAGAAATTTCCCTTATTTTGTGGCAAAATTGCCGAAATTTCACTTATTTTGGGGCAAAATTGCAGAAATTTCACTTATTTCATGGTAAAAAGGCAGAAATTTTCCTCATTTTGGGGCAAAAATGCAGAGATTCCAAATATTTTGTGGTAAAATTGCAAAAATTTCCCTTATTTTGAGGTAAAAAGGCAGAAATTCCCCTTATTTGGGGGCAAAAAGCAGAAATTTCCCTTATTTTGGGACAAAATTGCAGAAATTTCACTTATTTCAGGGTAATAAGTCAGAAATTTTCCTTATTTGGGGCAAAAAAGACAGAAATTCCTTTTGTTTTGGGGGAAAAAGTCAGAAATTCCACTTATTTAGAAGCAAAAAAGCAGAAATTCCCCTTATTTTGGAGCAAAAATGAAGAAATTTCCTTTTTTTGTGGCAAAAGGTATGCATTCTTCTTATTTTCAGGCTAAAAAGCAGAAATTCCCCGTATTTTGGAGCAAAATTGCAGAAATTCCCCTAATTGTGGGACAAAAAGGCAGAAATTCCCTATATGTTTGGGCAAAAAGACAGAAATTCTCCTTATTTTAGAGCAAAACTCAGAAATTTCACTTATTTTGACGCAAAATTGCAGAAATTTCACTTATTTCAGAAAAAAAAGCAGAAATTTTCTTAATTTGGGGCAAAAAGGCAGAAATTTCTCATATTTTGGGGCAAAAATGCAGAAAATCCCCTTATTTTGAGGTAAAAAGTCTAAAATTCCCCTTATTTGGTTGCAAAAAGCAGAAATTTCCCTTATTTTGGGGCAAAATTGCAGATATTTCATTTATTTCAGGGTAATAAGTCAGAAATTTTCCTTATTTTGGGGCAAAAAAGACACAAATTCTCTATGTTTTGGGGGAAAAAGACAGAAATTCCACTTATTTAGAGGCAAAAAAGCAGAAATTCCCCTTATTTTCGAGCGAAAATGAAGAAATTTCCCTTTTTTATGGCAAAAAGTTATGCATTCTTCTTATTTTTGGGCAAAAAGACAGAAATTCCCCGTATTTTTGAGCAAAATTGCAGAAATTCCCCTAATTGTGGGGCAAAAAGGCAGAAATTCCCTATGTGTTGGGGCAAAAAGACAGAAATTCTACTTATTTTGGGGCAAAACTCAGAAATTCCACTTATTTTGGGGCAAAATTCCAAAAATTTCCCTTATTTTGGGGCAAAATTGCAGAAATTTCACTTATTTCGGGGCAAAATTGCAGAAATTTCACTTATTTCAGGGAAAAAAAGACAGAAATTTCTTTTATTTTGGTACAAAATTGCAGAAATTTTTTTTATTTTTGGCAAAAAGGCAGAAATTTTCCATATTTTGGGGCAAAAATGCAGAAATTCCCCTTATTTTGAGGTAAAAATGCTGAAATTCCCCTTATTTTGTGGCAAAAAGCAGACATTTCCCTTATTTTGGGCAAAAATTGCAGAAATTTCACTTATTTTGAGTCAAAAAGGCAGAAAATCCAATTATTTTGGGGTAAAAATGAAGAAATTCCCCTTGTTTTGAGGTAAAAAGGCTGAAATTCCCCTTTTTTGGAGGCAAAAAGGCAGAAATTCCCCGTATTTTGGGGCAAAAAGCAGATATTTCCCTTATTTTTGGGGAAAAATTTTAGAAATTTAACTTATTTCAGGGCAAAAAGTCAGAAATTCCGTTTATTTTTGGGGAAAAGTCAGAAATTGCACTTATTTTGAGTCAAAAAGGCGGAAAATCCCCTTATTTTGGAGTAAAAATGAAGAAATTTCCCTTTTTTATGGCAAAAAGGTATACATTCTTTTTATTTTCGGGCAAAAAGGCAGAAATTCCCTGTATTTTGGAGCAAAATTGCAGAAATTCCTCTAATTTTGGGGCAAAAACGCAGAACTTCCCCTTATTTTGGGGTAAAACTGCAGAAATTTCACTTATTTCGTGGCAAAATGGCAGAAATTCACTTCATTTTCGGCGAAAAGGGAGAAAATTCCCGTATTTTGGAGCAAAATTGCAGAAATTCACCTAATTTTGGGGTAAAACATGCAGTAATTTTTTTTATTTTAAGGCAAAAAGGCAGAAATTCCCCTTATTTTGTGGCAAAAATCAGAAATTCCCCTTATTTTAGAAAAACTTGCAGAAATTTCCTTTATTATGGGGAAAAATTGCAGAAATTTCTTTTATTGTAAGGCAAAATTGCAGAAATTTCATTTATTTCAGAGAAAAAAAACAAAAAATTTTTTATTTTAGGGCAAAATGCAGAAATTTCCATTATTTTGGGGCACAAAGACAGAAATTCACCATCTTTTGGGGTAAACTTTCAAACATTTCACATATTTCAGGGCAAAAAGGCAGAAATTCCCCTTATTTGGGGGTAAAAAGGCAGAAATTCTTCATATTTTGGGTTAAAATTGCAGAAATTTCCCTTGTTTGGGGGCAAAAAGGCAGAAAATCCCCTTAATTTCGGGCAAAAAGGCAGAAATTCCCCGTATTTTGGAGCAAAATTGCAGAAATTCCCCTAATTGTGGGGCAAAAAGGCAGAAATTCCCGATATGTTGGGGCAAAAAGACAGAAATTCTCCTTATTTTCGGGCAAAACTCAGAAATTCCATTTATTTTGGGGCAAAATTCCAGAAATTTCCCTTATTTTGGGGCAAAATTGCAGAAATTTCACTTATTTCAGGGCAAAATTCAAAAATTGCTTTTATTTTGGGGCAAAAAGACAGAAATTCCATTTACTTTTGGGTAAAAAGGCAGAAATTTCACTTATTTTGAGGTAAGAAGGCAGAAATTCCTCTTATTTTGCGGCAAAAATGAAGAAATTTCCCTTTTTTGTGGCAAAAGGTATATATTCCCCTTATTTTCGGGCAAAAAATCAGAAATTCCCCGTATTTTGGAGCACAATTGCAGAAAATCCCCTAATTGTGGGGCAAAAAGGCAGAAATTCCCATTATTTTGATGGCAAAAAGGCAGGAATTCACCTTATTTTGGGCTAAAATTGCAGAAATTTCACATATTTCAGGGCAAAAAGGCAGAAATTTCCCTTCATTTGGGGCAAAAATGAAGAAATTTCCCTTTTTTATGGCAAAAAGGTATGCATTCCCCTTATTTTCGGCAAAAAGGCAGAAATTCCCCGTATTTTGGAGCAAAATTGCAGAAATTCTCCTAATTGTGGGGCAAAAAGGCAGAAATTCTCTTTATTTTGGGGCAAAACTCAGAAATTCCACTTATTTTGGGGCAAAATTCCAGAAATTTCCCTTATTTTGGGGCAAAATTGCAGAAATTTCACTTATTTTGGGGCAAAATTGCAGAAATTTCACTTATTTCAGGTAAAAATGGCAGAAATTTTTCTTATTTTGGGGCAAAAAGGCAGAATTTCCTAATATTTTGTGGCAAAAATGCAGAAATTCCCCTTATTTTGAGGTAAAAAGGCTTAAATTCCCCTTATTTTGGGGCAAAAAGGCAGAAATTTTTCTTATTTTGGGGCAAAATTGCAGACATTTCACTTATTTCAGGGTAATAAGTCAGAAATTTTCCTTATTTTGGGGCAAAAAAGACAGAAATTCCCTTTGTTTTGGGGGGAAAATACAGAAATTCCACTTCTTTGAAGGCAAAAAGGCAGAAATTCCACTTATTTTGGAGCAAAAATGAAGAAATTCCCCTAATTGTTGGGCAAAAAGGCAGAAATTCCCTATATGTTGGGGCAAAAAGACAGAAATTCTCCTTATTTTGGGGCAAAACTCAGAAATTCCACTTATTTTGGGGCAAAATTGCAGGAATTTACCTTATTTTGGGGCAAAATTGCAGAAATTTCCCTTATTTGGGGCAAAATAGCAGAAATTTCACTTATTTTCAGGTAAAAAGGCTGAAATATCCTTTATTTTGGGGCAAAAAGGAAGAAATTCCCCTTATTTTGGGGCAAAAAGGCTGAAATTCTTATTTTGAGGTAAAATGCTGAAATTCCCCATATTTTGGGGCAAAAGGCAAAACTTCTTCTTATTTTGGGGCAAAGAGGCACAAATTTCCCTTATTTTCGGGCAAAATTGCAGAAATTTCATTTATTTCAGGGCAAAAAGTCAGAAATTCCTTTTATTTTGGGGCAAAGAGCAGAAATTTCTTTTATTATGGTACAAAATTGAAGAAATTTTTCTTATTATGAAACAAAAAGGCAGAAAATTCCCCTTATTTTGAGGCAAAAAGCAGAAATTATTCTTATTTTGAGGTAAAATGCAGAAATTCTTTTTATTTTGGGGCTAAAAGGCAGAAATTCCCCGTATTTTGAAGCAAAATTGCAGAAATTCTCATAATTTTCGGGCAAAAAGGCAGAAATTCCCCTTATTTTGGGGCAAAAATACAGAAAATCTCCTTTATCGGGAGCAAACAGTCAGAAATTCCCCTTATTTTGGGGCAAAATTGCAGAAATTTCCTTTACATTGGGGCAAAATTGCAGAAATTTCTTTTATTTTGGGGCAAAATTGCAGAAATTTTCCTTATTTTGGGGCAAAATTGCAGAAATTTCCCTTATTTTGGGGCAAAATTGCAGAAATTTCACTTATTTCAGGGAAAAAAGGCGGAAATTTTTTTTTGGGGGGCAAAAAGGCAGAAATTTCTTTTATTTTGGTACAAAATTGCAGAAATTTTTCTTATTTTGGGGCAAAAAGTCAGAAATTCCCCATATTTTGGGGCAAAAAGGCAGAAATTCCCCTTATTTTTAGGTAAAAAGGCTGAAATTCCTCTTATTTTGGGGCAAAAAGACAGAAATTTCGTTTATTTTGGGGAAAAGGCAGAAATTGCACTTATTTTGAGTCAAAAAGGTGGAAAATCCCCTTATTTTGGGGCAAAAATGAAGAAATTTACTTTTTTTATGGAAAAAAGGTATACATTCCCTTTATTTTCAGGCAAAAAGGCAGAAATTACCCGTATTTTGGAGCAAAATTGCAGAAATTCCTCTAATTTTTGGGCAAAAAGGCAGAAATTCCCCTTATTTTGGGGTAAAACTGCAGAAATTTCACTTATTTTACGGCAAAATGTCAGAAATTTCCCTTATTTTCGGCAAAAAAGGCAGAAAATCCCCTTATTTTAGGGCAAAATTGCAGAAATTTCCCTTATTTGGGGGCAAAAACAGAAATTCCCCTTCTTTTGAGGCAAAATTGCAGAAATTTCCCTTATTATGGGGAAAAATTGCAGAAATTTCCCTTATTTTAGGACAAAATTGCAGAAATTTCACTTATTTCAGAGAAAAAATGCAAAAATTTTTTTTATTTTGGGGCAAAAAGGCAGAAATTCCAATTATTTTGGGGCAAAAAGGCAGAAATTCACCTTATTTTGGGTTAAAATATCAGAAATTTCACATATTTCTGGGCAAAATGGCAGAAATTCCCCTTATTTGGGGGCAATAAGGCAGAAATTTCCCTTCTTTTGGGATAAAATTGCAGAAATTTCCCTTATTTGGGGGCAAAAAGGCAGAAAATCCACTTAATTTTGGTAAAAAGGCAGAAATTCCTCGTATTTTGAAGCAAAATTGCAGAAACTCCCCTAATTTTGGGGCAAAAAGGCAGAAATTCCCTTTATTTTGGGGCAAAAATAGAGAAATTCTCCTTATTTTGGTGCAAAAATCAGAAATTTCCCTTATTTTGGGGCAAAATTATAGAAATTTCTTTTATTTTGTTACAGACTTGCAGAAATTTTTCTTATTTTGTGGCAAAAAGGCTAAAATTCTACTTATTTTGAGGTAAAATCCTGAAATTCCACATATTTTGGGGCAAAAAGGCAGAAATTCCCCTCATTAGGGGGCAAAAAGGCACATATTTCCCTTATTTTCGGGCATAATTGCAGGAATTTCATTTATTTCGGGGCAAAAAGTCAGAAATTCCTTTTATTTTGGGGCAAAAAGCAGAAATTTCTTTTATTATGGTACAAAATTGAAGAAATTTTTCGTATTTTGAAACAAAAAGGCAGAAAATTCCCCTTATTTTGAGGCAAAAGGCAGAAATTATTCTTATTTTGAGGTAAAATGCAGAAATTCTTTTTATTTTGGGGCTAAAAGGCAGAAATTCCTCGTATTTTGAAGCAAAATTGCAGAAATTCTCATAATTTTCGGGCAAAAAGGCAGAAATTCTCCCTATTTTGGGGCAAAAAGACAGAAAATCTCCTTTTTCGGGAGCAAACAGTCAGAAATTCCCCTTATTTTGGGGCAAAATTGCAGAAATTTCCTTTACATTGGGGCAATATTGCAGAAATTTCCCTTATTTTGAGGCAAAATTGCAGAAATTTCACTTATTTCAGGGAAAAAAGGCGGAAATTTTTTTTGCGGGGAAAAAAGGCAGAAATTTTTTTTTATTTTGGTACAAAATTGCAGAAATTTTTATTATTTTGGGGCAAAGAGTCAGAAATTCCCCATATTTTGGTGCAAAAAGGCTGAAATTCCCCTTATGTTGACGTAAAATCCTGAAATTCCCCATATTTTGGGGCAAAAAGGCAGAAATTCCCCTCATTTGGGGGCAAAAAGGCACAAATTTCCCTTATTTTCAGGCATAATTGCAGGAATTTCATTTATTTCAGGGCAAAAAGTCAGAAATTCCTTTTATTTTGGGGCAAAAAGCAGAAATTTCTTTTATTTTGATACAAAATTGTAGAAATTTTCCTTATTTTGGAACAAAAAGGCAAAAATTACCCATATTTTGGGGAAAAAGGCAGAAATTCTTCTTATTTTGAGGTAAAAAGGCTGAAATTCTCGTTATTTTGGGGCAAAAAGGCAGAAATTCTCTTTACTTTGTGGCAAAAAGGCAGAAATTCCCGTTAATTGGGGCAGAAAAGCAGAAATTTTCCTTATTTAAGGGCAATAGGGCAGAAATTCCCTATATTTTGTGGCAAAAATGCAGAAATTCCCCTTATTTAGAGGTAAAATGATGAAATTCCCCTTATTTTCGGCAAAAAGGCAGAAATTCCTATTATTTTGGGGCAAAATTGCAGAAATTTCAATTATTTCAGGGCAAAAAGTCAGAAAATTGCCTTATTTTGGGGCAAAAAGCAGAAATTCCCCTAATTTTGGGGCCAAAAACAGAAATTCCCCTTATTTTGGGGTAAAATTGCAGAAATTTCAAATATTTCAGGGCAAAAAGGCAGAAATTCCACTTTATTTCGGACAATAACGCAGAAATTCCCCGTATTTTAAAGCTAAATTTCAGAAATTCCCCTTATATTGGTGCAAAAATGCAGAAATTCCTTTTATTTTTGTGCAATAAGGCAGATTTCCCCGTATTTTGAAGCAAAATTGCACATATTCCCCTAATTTTGAGGGAAAATGCAGAAATTCACATTATTTTGGAACAAAAAGACAGAAATTCTCCTTATTTCAGTACAAGAAGTCAGAAATTCCCCTTATTTTGGGGCAAAATTGCAGAAATTTCACTTATTTCAGAGAAAAAGCACAGAAATTTCTCTTATTTTGGGGAAAAAGGCAGAAATTTCTTTTATTTTGGTACAAAATTCCAGAAATTTTCTTTATTTTTGGGAAAATGCAGAAATTCCCCATATTTTTGGGCAAAAAGGCAGAGAAACCCTTATTATGAGGTAAAATGCTGAAATTTCCCTTATTTTGAGGCAAAAAGACAGAAATTCCCTTTCTTTTGTGGCAAAAAGGCAGAAATTTCCCTTATTTTGGGGCAAAATTGCAGAAATTTCACCTATTTCAGGGAAATATTCAAAAATTCCTTTTATTTTGGAACAAAAAGAGAGAAATCCCGTTTATTTTTGGGTAAAAAGGCAGAAATTTCAGTTATTTTGAGGTAAGAAGGCAGAAATGCCTCTTAATTTGCGGCAAAAATGAAGAAATTTCCCTTTTTTGTGGCAAAAGGTATACATTCCCCTTATTTTTGGGCAAAAAGGCAGAAATTCCCCGTATTTTGGAGCACAATTGCAGAAAATCCCCAAATTGTGGGGCAAAAAGGCAGAAATTCCCTATATGTTGGGGCAAAAAGACAAAAATTCTCCTTATTTTGGGACAAAACTCAGAATTTCCACTTATTTTGGGGCAAACTTCCAGAAATTTCCCTTATTTTGGGGCAAAATTGCAGAAATTTCACTTATTTTGGGGCAAAATTGCAGAAATTTCACTTATTTCAGGTAAAAATGGCAGAAATTTTTCTTATTTTGGGGCAAAAAGGCAGAAATTCCTAATATTTTGTGGCAAAAATGCAGAAATTCCCCTTATTTTGAGGTAAAAAGGCTGAAATTCCCCTTATTTGGGTGCAAAAAGGCAGAAATTTTTCGTATTTTGGGGCAAAATTGCAGACATTTCACTTATTTCAGGGTAATAAGTCAGAAATTTTCCTTATTTTGGGGCAAAAAAGACAGAAAATCCCCTAATTGTGGGGCAAAAAGGCAGAAATTCCCTATATGTTGGGGCAAAAAGACAGAAATTCTCCTTATTTTGGGGCAAAACTCAAAAATTCCACTTATTTTGGGGCAAAATTGCAGGAATTTACCTTATTTTGGGGCAAAATTGCAGAAATTTTCCTTATTTGGGGCAAAATTGCAGAAATTTCACTTATTTTCAGGTAAAAAGACTGAAATATCCTTTATTTTGGGGCAAAAAGGAAGAAATTAACCTTATTTTGGGGCAAAATTGCAGGAATTTACCTTATTTTCGGGCAAAAAGGCTGAAATTCTTCTTATTTTGAGGTAAAATGCTGAAATTCCCCATATTTTGGGGCAAAAGGCAAAAATTCTTCTTATTTTGGGGCAAAAAGGCACAAATTTCCCTTATTTTCGGGCAAAATTGCAGAAATTTCATTTATTTCAGGGCAAAAAGTCAGAAATTCCTTTTATTTTGGGGCAAAGAGCAGAAATTTCTTTTATTATGGTACAAAATTGAAGAAATTTTTCTTATTTTGAAACAAAAAGGCAGAAAATTCCCCTTATTTTGAGGCAAAAGGCAGAAATTATTCTCAATTTGAGGTAAAATGCAGAAATTTCCTTTATTTTGGGGCTAGAAAGCAGAAATTCCCCGAATTTTGAAGCAAAATTGCAGAAATTCTCATAATTTTCGGGCAAAAGGCAAAAATTCTCCTTATTTTGGGGCAAAAAGACAGAAAATCTCCTTTTTTGGGAGCAAACAGTCAGAAATTTTCCTTATTTTGGGACAAAATTGCAGAAATTTCCTTTACATTTGGGCAAAATTGCAGAAATTTCCATATTTTGGGGCAAAATTGCAGAAATTTCACTTATTTCATGGTAAAAAGGCAGAAATTATCCTTATTTTGATGCAAAAATGCAGAAATTCCAAATATTTTGTGGCAAAAATGAAGAAATTCCCTTTATTTTGAGGTAAAAAGGCAGAAATTCCCCTTATTTGGGGGCAAAAAAAAGAAATTTCACTTATTTTGGGGCAAAAACTCAGAAATTCCACACTTTTTTGGTCAAAATTCCAGAAATTTCCCTTATTTTGGGGCAAAATTGCAGAAATTTCACTTATTTTGGTGCAAAATTGCAGAAATTTAACTTATTTCAGAAAAAAATTCAGAAATTTTCCTATTTTGGTGCAAAAAGGCAGAATTATCTTTTATTTTGGTACAAAATTGCAGAAATTTTTCTTATTTTGGGGCAAAAAGGCAGAAATTTCACTTATTTTGGGGCAAAATTGCAGTAATTTCACTTATTTTGGGGCAAAATTGCAGAAATTCCAAATATTTTGTGGCAAAAATGCAGAAATTCCCCTTATTTTAAGGTAAAAAGGCAGAAATTCCCCTTATTTGGGGGTAAAAAACAGAAATTTCCCTTATTTTGGGGCAAAATTGCAGAAATTTCACTTATTTTGGGGCAAAATTGCAGAAATTTCACTTATTTCAGAAAAAAATTCAGAAATTTTCCTATTTTGGTGCAAAAAGGCAGAAATTTCTATTTTGGTACAAAATTGCAGAAATTTTTCTTTTTTTGGGGCAAAAACGCACAAATCTCCCATATTTTGGGGAAAAAATGCAGAAATTCCTCTTATTTTGAGGTAAAAAGGTAGAAATTTCCTTTTTTTGGGGGAAAAAGGCAGAAATTTTCCTTATTTTGAGGCAAAATTGCAGAAATTTCAGTTATTTCAGGGTAATAAGTCAGAAATTTTCCTTATTTTGGGGCAAAAAAGACAGAAATTCCCTTTGTTTTGGGGGAAAAAGACAGAAATTCCACTTTTTTAGCGGCAAAAAAGCAGAAATTCATTTTATTTTGGAGTAAAAATGAAGAAATTTCTTTTTTTTGTGGCAAAAGATATACATTCCTTTTATTTTCAGGCTAAAAAGCAGAAATTCCCCGTATTTTGGAGCAAAATTGCAGAAATTCCCCTAATTGTGGGGCAAAAAGGCAGAAATTTCCGATATGTTAGGGCAAAAAGACAGAAATTCTTTTTATTTTGGGGCTAAACTCAGAAATTCCACTTATTTTGGGGCAAAGTTCCAGAAATTTCCCTTATTTTGGGGCAAAATTGCAGAAATTTCACTTATTTTGATGCAAAATTGCAGAAATTTCACTTATTTTAGGGAAAAAATGCAGAAATTTTCCTCATTTTGGGGCCAAAAAGACAGAAATTCCCTTTGTTTTGGGGGAAAAAGACAGAAATTCCACTTATTTAAAGGCAAAAAAGCAGAAATTCCTCTTATTTTGGAGCAAAAATGAAGAAATTTCCTTTTTTTATGGCAAAAAGGTATGCATTCTTCTTATTTTCGGGCAAAAAGGCAGAAATTCCCAGTATTTTGGAGCAAAATTGCAGAAATTCCCCTAATTGTGGGGCAAAAAGGCAGAAATTCCCTATATGTTGGGGCAAAAAGAAACAAATTCTTCTTATTTTGGGTCAAAACTCAGAAATTCCACTGATATTGGGGCAAAATTCCAGAAATTTCCCTTATTTTGGGGCAAAATTGCAGAAATTTCACTTATTTTGGGGCAAAATTGCAGAAATTTCACTTATTTCAGAAAAAAAAGCAGAAATTTTCTTATTTTGGTGCAAAAAGGCGGAAATTTCTTTTATTTTGGTACAAAATTGCAGAAATTTTTCTTATTTTGGGGCAAAAAGGCAGAAATCTCCCATATTTTGGGGCAAAAATGAAGAAATTTCTCTTATTTTGAGGTAAAAAGGCTGAAATTCCCATTATTTGGGGGCAAAAAGGCAGGAATTTCCCTTATTTTGAGGCAAAATTGCAGAAATTTCACTTATTTCAGTGTAATAAGTCAGAAATTTTCTTTATTTTGGGGCAAAAAAGACAGAAATTCTTTTTGTTTTGAGGGAAAAAGGCAGAAATTCCACTTTTTTAGCGGCAAAAAAGCAAAAATTCATTTTATTTTGGAGTAAAAATGAAGAAATTTCCTTTTTTTTGTGGCAAAAAGTATACATTCCCCTTATTTTCAGGCTAAAAAGCAGAAATTCCCCATATTTTGGAGCAAAATTGCAGAAATTCCCCTAATTGTGGGGCAAAAAGGCAGAAATTGCCTATATGTTGGGGCAAAAAGACAGAAATTCTCCTAATTTTGGGGCAAAACTCAGAAATTCCACTTATTTTGGGGCAAAATTCCAGAAATTTCCCTTATTTTGGGGCAAAATTGCAGAAATTTCACTTATTTTGGGGCAAAATTGCAGAAATTTCACTTATTTCAGGGTAATAAGTCAGAAATTTTCCTTATTTTGGAGCAAAAAAACAGAAATTCCCTTTGTTTTGGGGGAAAAAGACAGAAATTCCACTTATTTAGAGGCAAAAAAGCTGAAATTCCCCTTATTTTGGAGCAAAAATGAAGAACTTTCCCTTTTTTATGGCAAAAAGTTATGCATTCTTCTTATTTTCGGGCAAAAAGGCAGAAATTCCCCGTATTTTGGAGCAAAATTGCAGAAATTCCCCTAATTGTGGGGCGAAAAGGCAGAAATTCCCTATATGTTAGGGCAAAAATACAGAAATTCTCCTTATTTTGGGGCAAAACTCAGAAATTCCACTGATATTGGGGCAAAATTCCAGAAATTTCCTTTATTTGGGAGCAAAATTGCAGAAATTTCTGTTATTTTGGGGCAAAATTGCAGAAATTTCACTTATTTCAGAAAAAAAAGCAGAAATTTTCTTATTTTGGTGCAAAAAGGCGGAAATTTCTTTTATTTTGGTACAAAATTGCAGAAATTTTTCTTATTTTGGGGCAAAAAGGCAGAAATCTCCCATATTTTGGGGCAAAAATGCAGAAATTCCTTTTATTTTGAGGTAAAAAGGCTGAAATTCCCCTTATTTGGAGGCAAAAAGGCAGAAATTTTTCTTATTTTGGGGCAAAATTGCAGAAATTTCACTTATTTCAGAGTAGTCAGTCAGAAATTTTTCTTATTTTGGGGCAAAAAAGCAGAAATTCCTTTTATTTTGGAGTAAAAATGAAGAAATTTCTTTTTTGTGGCAAATGGTATACATTCCCCTTATTTTCAGGCTAAAAAGCAGAAATTACCCGTATTTTGGAGCAAAATTGCAAAAATTCTGCTAATTGTGGGGCAAAAAGGCAGAAATTCCCTGTAAGTTAGAGCAAAAAAACAGAAAATCTCCTTATCTTGGGGCAAACCCAGAAATTCCACTTACTTTGGGGCAAAATTCCAAAAATTTCCCTTATTTTGGGCCAAAATTGCAGAAATTTCACTTATTTTGAGGCAAAATTGCATAAATTTCACTTATTTCAGGGTAATAAGTCAGAAATTTTCCTTATTTTGGGGCAAAAAACACAGAAATTCCCTTTGTTTTGGGGGAAAAAGACAGAAATTCCACTTTTTTAGAGGCAAAAAAGCAGAAATTCCTTTTATTTTGGAGTAAAAATGAAGAAATTTCCCTTTTTTGTGGCAAAATGTATACATTCCACTTATTTTTGGGCTAAAAAGCTGAAATTACCCGTATTTTGGAGCAAAATTGCAGAAATTCCCCTAATTGTGGGGCAAAATGCAGAAATTCCCTATATGTTAGGGCAAAAAGACAGAAATTCTCCTTATTTTGGGGCAAAACTCAGAAATTCCACTTATTTTGGGGCAAAATTCCAGAAATTTCCCTTATTTTGTGGCAAAATTGCCGAAATTTCACTTATTTTGGGGCAAAATTGCAGAAAGTTCACTTATTTCATGGTAAAAAGGCAGAAATTTTCCTCATTTTGGGGCAAAAATGCAGAGATTCCAAATATTTTGTGGTAAAATTGCAAAAATTCCCCTTATTTTGAGGTAAAAAGGCAGAAATTCCCCTTATTTGGGGGCAAAAAGCAGAAATTTCCCTTATTCTGGGACAAAATTGCAGAAATTTCACTTATTTCAGGGTAATAAGTCAGAAATTTTCCTTATTTGGGGCAAAAAAGACAGAAATTCCCTTTGTTTTGGGGGAAAAAGTCAGAAATTCCACTTATTTAGAAGCAAAAAAGCAGAAATTCCCCTTATTTTGGAGCAAAAATGAAGAAATTTCCTTTTTTTGTGGCAAAAGGTATGCATTCTTCTTATTTTCAGGCTAAAAAGCAGAAATTCCCCGTATTTTGGAGCAAAATTGCAGAAATTCCCCTAATTGTGGGACAAAAAGTCAGAAATTCCCTATATGTTTGGGCAAAAAGACAGAAATTCTCCTTATTTTATAGCAAAACTCAGAAATTTCACTTATTTTGACGCAAAATTGCAGAAATTTCACTTATTTCAGAAAAAAAAGCAGAAATTTTCTTAATTTGGGGCAAAAAGGCAGAAATTTCTCATATTTTGGGGCAAAAATGCAGAAAATCCCCTTATTTTGAGGTAAAAAGTCTAAAATTCCCCTTATTTGGTTGCAAAAAGCAGAAATTTCCCTTATTTTGGGGCAAAATTGCAGATATTTCATTAATTTCAGGGTAATAAGTCAGAAATTTTCCTTATTTTGGGGCAAAAAAGACACCAATTCTCCTTATTTTGGGTCAAAACTCAGAAATTCTACTGATATTGGGGCAAAATTCCAGAAATTTCCCTTATTTTGGGGAAAAATTGCAGAAATTTCACTTATTTTTGGGCAAAATTGAAGAAATTTCACTTATTTCAGAAAAAAAAGCAGAAATTTTCTTATTTTGGTGCAAAAAGGCAGAAATTTCTTTTATTTTGGTACAAAATTGCAGAAATTTTTCTTATTTTGGGGCAAAAAGGCAGAAATCTCCCATATTTTGGGGCAAAAATGCAGAAATTTCTCTTATTTTGAGGTAAAAAGGCTGAAATTCCCCTTATTTGGGGGCAAAAAGGCAGAAATTTCCCTTATTTTGGGGCAAAATTGCAGAAATTTCACTTATTTCAGGGTAATAAGTCAGAAATTTTCCTTATTTTGGGGCAAAAAAGACAGAAATTCCCTTTGTTTTGGGGGAAAAAGACAGAAATTCCACTTATTTAGAGGCAAAAAAGCAGAAATTCCCCTTATTTTGTAGCAAAACTGAAGAAATTTCTATTTTTTATGGCAAAAAGGTATGCATTCTTCTTATTTTCGGGCAAAAAGGCAGAAATTCCCCGTATTTTGGAGCAAAATTGCAGAAATTCCCCTAATTGTGGGGCAAGAAGGGGGAAATTCCCTATATGTTCGGGCAAAAAGACAGAAATTCTCCTTATTTTGGGGCAAAACTCAGAAATTCCACTTATTTTGGTGCAAAATTCCAGAAATTTCCCTTATTTTAGGGCAAAATTGCAGAAATTTCACTTATTTTGGGGCAAAATTGCAGAAATTTAACTTATTTCAGAAAAAAATTCAGAAATTTTTCTATTTTGGTGCAAAAAGGCAGAAATTTCTTTTATTTTGGTACAAAATTGCAGAAATTTTTCTTATTTTGGGGCAAAAAGGCAGAAATCCCATATATTTTGAGGCAAAAATGCAGAAATTCCTCTTATTTTGAGGTTATAAGGCTGAAATTTCCCTTATTTGGGGGCAAAAAGGCAGAAATTTCCCTTATTTTGAGGCAAAATTGCAGAAATTTCACTTATTTCAGGGTAATAAGTCAGAAATTTTCTTTATTTTGGGGCAAAAAAGACAGAAATTCCCTTTGTTTTGGGAGAAAAATACAGATATTTCACTTTTTTAGAGGCAAAAAAGCAGAAATTCCTTTTATTTTGGAGTAAAAATGAAGAAATTTCCCTTTTTTGTGGCAAAAGGTATGCATTCCACTTATTTTTGGGCTAAAAAGCAGAAATTACCCGTATTTTGGAGCAATATTGCAGAAATTCCCCTAATTGTGGGGCAAAGAGGCAGAAATTCCCTATATGTTAGGGCAAAAAGACAGAAATTCTCCTTATTTTGGGGCAAAACTCAGAAATTCTACTTATTTTGGGGCAAAATTCCAGAAATTTCCCTTATTTTGGGGCAAAATTGCAGAAATTTCACTTATTTTGGGGCAAAATTGCAGAAATTTCACTTATTTCAGGGTAATAAGTCAGAAATTTTCCTTATTTTGGGGCCAAAAAGACAGAAATTCCCTTTGTTTTGGGGGGGAAAAGACAGAAATTCCACTTATTTAGAGGCAAAAAAGCAGAAATTCCTCTTATTTTGGAGCAAAATTGCAGAAATTCCCCTAATTGTGGGGCAAAAAGGCAGAAATTCCCTATATGTTGGGGCAAAAAGACAGAAATTCTCCTTATTTTGGGGCAAAACTCAGAAATTCCACTGATATTGGGGCAAAATTCCAGAAATTTCCCGTATTTTGGGGCAAAATTGCAGAAATTTCACTTATTTTGGGGCAAAATTGCAGAAATTTCACTTATTTCAGAAAAAAAAAGCAGGAATTTTCCTATTTTGGTGCAAAAAGGCGGAAATTTCTTTTATTTTGGTACAAAATTGCAGAAATTTTTCTTATTTTGGGGCAAAAAGGCAGAAATCTCCCATATTTTGGGGCAAAAATGCAGAAATTTCTCTTATTTTGAGGTAAAAAGGCTGAAATTCCCCTTATTTTGGAGCAATATTGCAGAAATTCCCCTAATTGTGGGGCAAAAAGGCAGAAATTCCCTATATGTTAGGGCAAAAAGACAGAAATTCTCCTTATTTTGGGGCAAAACTCAGAAATTCTACTTATTTTGGGGCAAAATTCCAGAAATTTCCCTTATTTTGGGGCAAAATTGCAGAAATTTCACTTATTTTGGGGCAAAATTGCAGAAATTTCACATATTTCAGGGTAATAAGTCAGAAATTTTCCTTATTTTGGGGCCAAAAAGACAGAAATTCCCTTTGTTTTGGGGGGGAAAAGACAGAAATTCCACTTATTTAGAGGCAAAAAAGCAGAAATTCCTCTTATTTTGGAGCAAAATTGCAGAAATTCCCCTAATTGTGGGGCAAGAAGGGAGAAATTCCCTATATGTTGGGGCAAAAAGAAACAAATTCTCCTTATTTTGGGTCAAAACTCAGAAATTCTACTGATATTGGGGCAAAATTCCAGAAATTTCCCTTATTTTTGGGCAAAATTGCAGAAATTTCACTTATTTTTGGGCAAAATTGCAGAAATTTAACTTATTTCAGAAAAAAAAGCAGAAATTTTCTTATTTTGGTGCAAAAAGGCGGAAATTTCTTTTATTTTGGTACAAAATTGCAGAAATTTTTCTTATTTTGGGGCAAAAAGGCAGAAATCTCCCATATTTTGGGGCAAAAATGCAGAAATTCCTCTTATTTTGAGGTAATAAGGCTGAAATTTCCCTTATTTGGGGGCAAAAAGGCAGAAATTTCCCTTATTTTGGGGCAAAATTGCAGAAATTTCACTTATTTCAGGCTAATAAGTCAGAAATTTTCCTTATTTTGGGGCCAAAAAGACAGAAATTCCCTTTGTTTTGGGGGGGAAAAGACAGAAATTCCACTTATTTAGAGGCAAAAAAGCAGAAATTCCTCTTATTTTGGAGCAAAATTGCAGAAATTCCCCTAATTGTGGGGCAAAAAGGCAGAAATTCCCTATATGTTGGGGCAAAAAGACAGAAATTCTCCTTATTTTGGGGCAAAACTCAGAAATTCCACTGATATTGGGGCAAAATTCCAGAAATTTCCCGTATTTTGGGGCAAAATTGCAGAAATTTCACTTATTTTGGGGCAAAATTGCAGAAATTTCACTTATTTCAGAAAAAAAAAGCAGGAATTTTCCTATTTTGGTGCAAAAAGGCGGAAATTTCTTTTATTTTGGTACAAAATTGCAGAAATTTTTCTTATTTTGGGGCAAAAAGGCAGAAATCTCCCATATTTTGGGGCAAAAATGCAGAAATTTCTCTTATTTTGAGGTAAAAAGGCTGAAATTCCCCTTATTTTGGAGCAATATTGCAGAAATTCCCCTAATTGTGGGGCAAAAAGGCAGAAATTCCCTATATGTTAGGGCAAAAAGACAGAAATTCTCCTTATTTTGGGGCAAAACTCAGAAATTCTACTTATTTTGGGGCAAAATTCCAGAAATTTCCCTTATTTTGGGGCAAAATTGCAGAAATTTCACTTATTTTGGGGCAAAATTGCAGAAATTTCACATATTTCAGGGTAATAAGTCAGAAATTTTCCTTATTTTGGGGCCAAAAAGACAGAAATTCCCTTTGTTTTGGGGGGGAAAAGACAGAAATTCCACTTATTTAGAGGCAAAAAAGCAGAAATTCCTCTTATTTTGGAGCAAAATTGCAGAAATTCCCCTAATTGTGGGACAAGAAGGGAGAAATTCCCTATATGTTGGGGCAAAAAGAAACAAATTCTCCTTATTTTGGGTCAAAACTCAGAAATTCTACTGATATTGGGGCAAAATTCCAGAAATTTCCCTTATTTTTGGGCAAAATTGCAGAAATTTCACTTATTTTTGGGCAAAATTGCAGAAATTTAACTTATTTCAGAAAAAAAAGCAGAAATTTTCTTATTTTGGTGCAAAAAGGCGGAAATTTCTTTTATTTTGGTACAAAATTGCAGAAATTTTTCTTATTTTGGGGCAAAAAGGCAGAAATCTCCCATATTTTGGGGCAAAAATGCAGAAATTTCTCTTATTTTGAGGTAAAAAGGCTGAAATTCCCCTTATTTGGGGGCAAAAAGGCAGAAATTTCCCTTATTTTGGGGCAAAATTGCAGAAATTTCACTTATTTCAGGGTAATAAGTCAGAAATTTTTCTTATTTTGGGGCAAAAAAGACAGAAATTCCCTTTCTTTTAGGGGAAAAAGACAGAAATTCCACTTATTTAGAGGCAAAAAAGCAGAAATTCCCCTTATTTTGTAGCAAAACTGAAGAAATTTCTATTTTTTATGGCAAAAAGGTATGCATTCTTCTTATTTTCGGGCAAAAAGGCAGAAATTCCCCGTATTTTGGAGCAAAATTGCAGAAATTCCCCTAATTGTGGGGCAAAAAGGCAGAAATTCCCTATATGTTGGGGCAAAAAGACAGAAATTCTCCTTATTTTGGGGCAAAACTCAGAAATTCCACTGATATTGGGGCAAAATTCCAGAAATTTCCCGTATTTTGGGGCAAAATTGCAGAAATTTCACTTATTTTGGGGCAAAATTGCAGAAATTTCACTTATTTCAGAAAAAAAAAGCAGGAATTTTCCTATTTTGGTGCAAAAAGGCGGAAATTTCTTTTATTTTGGTACAAAATTGCAGAAATTTTTCTTATTTTGGGGCAAAAAGGCAGAAATCTCCCATATTTTGGGGCAAAAATGCAGAAATTTCTCTTATTTTGAGGTAAAAAGGCTGAAATTCCCCTTATTTTGGAGCAATATTGCAGAAATTCCCCTAATTGTGGGGCAAAAAGGCAGAAATTCCCTATATGTTAGGGCAAAAAGACAGAAATTCTCCTTATTTTGGGGCAAAACTCAGAAATTCTACTTATTTTGGGGCAAAATTCCAGAAATTTCCCTTATTTTGGGGCAAAATTGCAGAAATTTCACTTATTTTGGGGCAAAATTGCAGAAATTTCACATATTTCAGGGTAATAAGTCAGAAATTTTCCTTATTTTGGGGCCAAAAATACAGAAATTCCCTTTGTTTTGGGGGGGAAAAGACAGAAATTCCACTTATTTAGAGGCAAAAAAGCAGAAATTCCTCTTATTTTGGAGCAAAATTGCAGAAATTCCCCTAATTGTGGGGCAAGAAGGGAGAAATTCCCTATATGTTGGGGCAAAAAGAAACAAATTCTCCTTATTTTGGGTCAAAACTCAGAAATTCTACTGATATTGGGGCAAAATTCCAGAAATTTCCCTTATTTTTGGGCAAAATTGCAGAAATTTCACTTATTTTTGGGCAAAATTGCAGAAATTTAACTTATTTCAGAAAAAAAAGCAGAAATTTTCTTATTTTGGTGCAAAAAGGCGGAAATTTCTTTTATTTTGGTACAAAATTGCAGAAATTTTTCTTATTTTGGGGCAAAAAGGCAGAAATCTCCCATATTTTGGGGCAAAAATGCAGAAATTCCTCTTATTTTGAGGTAATAAGGCTGAAATTTCCCTTATTTGGGGGCAAAAAGGCAGAAATTTCCCTTATTTTGAGGCAAAATTGCAGAAATTTCACTTATTTCAGGGTAATAAGTCAGAAATTTTCTTTATTTTGGGGAAAAAAAGACAGAAATTCCCTTTGTTTTGGGAGAAAAATACAGATATTTCACTTTTTTAGAGGCAAAAAAGCAGAAATTCCTTTTATTTTGGAGTAAAAATGAAGAAATTTCCCTTTTTTGTGGCAAAAGGTATGCATTCCACTTATTTTTGGGCTAAAAAGCAGAAATTACCCGTATTTTGGAGCAATATTGCAGAAATTCCCCTAATTGTGGGGCAAAGAGGCAGAAATTTCCTATATGTTAGGGCAAAAAGACAGAAATTCTCCTTATTTTGGGGCAAAACTCAGAAATTCTACTTATTTTGGGGCAAAATTCCAGAAATTTCTCTTATTTTGGGGCAAAATTGCAGAAATTTCACTTATTTTGGGGCAAAATTGCAGAAATTTCACTTATTTCAGGGTAATAAGTCAGAAATTTTCCTTATTTTGGGGCCAAAAAGACAGAAATTCCCTTTGTTTTGGGAGGGAAAAGACAGAAATTCCACTTATTTAGAGGCAAAAAAGCAGAAATTCCTCTTATTTTGGAGCAAAATTGCAGAAATTCCCCTAATTGTGGGGCAAAAAGGCAGAAATTCCCTATATGTTGGGGCAAAAAGAAACAAATTCTCCTTATTTTGGGTCAAAACTCAGAAATTCCACTGATATTGGGGCAAAATTCCAGAAATTTCCCGTATTTTGGGGCAAAATTGCAGAAATTTCACTTATTTTGGGGCAAAATTGCAGAAATTTCACTTATTTCAGAAAAAAAAGCAGGAATTTTCCTATTTTGGTGCAAAAAGGCGGAAATTTCTTTTATTTTGGTACAAAATTGCAGAAATTTTTCTTATTTTGGGGCAAAAAGGCAGAAATCTCCCATATTTTGGGGCAAAAATGCAGAAATTTCTCTTATTTTGAGGTAAAAAGGCTGAAATTCCCCTTATTTTGGAGCAATATTGCAGAAATTCCCCTAATTGTGGGGCTAAAAGGCAGAAATTCCCTATATGTTAGGGCAAAAAGACAGAAATTCTCCTTATTTTGGGGCAAAACTCAGAAATTCTACTTATTTTGGGGCAAAATTCCAGAAATTTCCCTTATTTTGGGGCAAAATTGCAGAAATTTAACTTATTTCAGAAAAAAATTCAGAAATTTTTCTATTTTGGTGCAAAAGGCAGAAATTTCTTTTATTTTGGTACAAAATTGCAGAAATTTTTCTTATTTTGGGGCAAAAAGTCAGAAATCTCCCATATTTAGGGGAAAAATGCAGAAATTCCTCTTATTTTGAGGTAAAAATGCTGAAATTTCCCTTATTTGGGGGCAAAAAGGCAGAAATTTCCCTTATTTTGAGGCATAATTGCAGAAATTTCACTTATTTCAGGGTAATAAGTCAGAAATTTTCTCTATTTTGGGGCAAAAAAGACAGAAATTCCCTTTGTTTTGGGAGAAAAATACAGATATTTCACTTTTTTAGAGGCAAAAAAGCAGAAATTCCTTTTATTTTGGAGTAAAAATGAAGAAATTTCCCTTTTTTGTGGCAAAAGGTATACATTCCACTTATTTTTGGGCTAAAAAGCAGAAATTACCCGTATTTTAGAGCAAAATTGCAGAAATTCCCCTAATTGTAAGGCAAAATGGCAGAAATTCCCTATATGTTAGGGCAAAAAGACAGAAATTCTCTTTATTTTTGGGGCAAAACTCAGAAATTCCATTTATTTTGGGGCAAAATTCCAGAAATTTCTCTTATTTTGGGGCAAAATTGCAGAAATTTCACTTATTTTGGGGCAAAATTGCAGAAATTTCACTTATTTCATGGTAAAAAGGCGGAAATTTTCCTTATTTTGATGCAAAAATGCAGAAATTCCAAATATTTTATTGCAAAAATGAAGAAATTCCCTTTAATTTGAGGTAAAAAGGCAGAAATTCCCCTTATTTGGGGGCAAAAAAAGAAATTTCACTTATTTTGGGGCAAAAACTCAGAAATTCCACACTTTTTTGGTCAAAATTCCAGAAATTTCCCTTATTTTGGGGCAAAATTGCAGAAATTTCACTTATTTTGGTGCAAAATTGCAGAAATTTAACTTATTTCTGAAAAAAATTCAGAAATTTTCCTATTTTGGTGCAAAAAGGCAGAATTATCTTTTATTTTGGTACAAAATTGCAGAAATTTTTCTTATTTTGGGGCAAAAAGGCAGAAATCTCCCATATTTTGGGGCAAAAATGAAGATATTCCTCTTATTTTGAGGTAAAAAGGCTGAAATTTCCTTTATTTGGGGGCAAAAAGGCAGAAATTTCCCTTATTTTGAGAAAAATTGCAGAAATTTCACTTATTTCAGGGTAATAAGTCAGAAATTTTCGTTATTTTGGGGCAAAAAAGACAGAAATTCCCTTTGTTTTTGGGGAAAAAGACAGAAATTCCACTTTTTTAGAGGCAAAAAAGCAGAAATTCCTTTTATTTTGGAGTAAAAATGAAGAAATTTCTTTTTTTGTGGCAAAAGGTATACATTCCACTTATTTTTGGGCTAAAAAGCAGAAATTACCCGTATTTTGGAGCAAAATTGCAGAAAATCCCCTAATTGTGGGGCAAAGAGGCAGAAATTCCCTATATGTTAGGGCAAAAAGACAGAAATTCTTTTTATTTTGGGGCAAAACTCAGAATTTCCACTTATTTTGGGGCAAAATTCCAGAAATTTCCCTTATTTTGGGGCAAAATTGCAGAAATTTCACTTATTTTGGGGCAAAATTGCAGAAATTTCCCTTATTTCAGGTAAAAATGGCAGAAATTTTTCTTATTTTGGGGCAAAAAGGCAGAAATTCCTAATATTTTGTGGCAAAAATGCAGAAATTCCCCTTATTTTGAGGTAAAAAGGCTGAAATTCCCCTTATTTTGGGGGCAAAAAGGCAGAAATTTTTCTTATTTTGGGGCAAAATTGCAGACATTTCACTTATTTCAGGGTAATAAGTCAGAAATTTTACTTATTTTGGGGCAAAAAAGACAGAAATTCCCCTATTTGTGGGGCAAAAAGGCAGAAATTCCCTATATGTTGGGGCAAAAAGACAGAAATTCTCCTTATTTTGGGGCAAAACTCAAAAATTCCACTTATTTTGGGGCAAAATTGCAGGAATTTACCTTATTTTGGGGCAAAATTGCAGAAATTTTCCTTATTTGGGGCAAAATTGCAGAAATTTCAATTATTTTCAGGTAAAAAGACTGAAATATCCTTTATTTTGGGGCAAAAAGGAGGAAATTCCCCTTATTTTGGGGCAAAATTGCAGAAATTTTTCTTATTTTGGGGCAAAAAGGCTGAAATTCTTATTTTGAGGTAAAATGCTGAAATTCCCCATATTTTGGGGCAAAACGCAAAAATTCTTCTTATTTTGGGGCAAAAAGGCACAAATTTCCCTTATTTTCGGGCAAAATTGCAGAAATTTCATTTATTTCAGGGCAAAAATTCAGAAATTCCTTTTATTTTGGGGCAAAGAGCAGAAATTTCTTTTATTATGGTACAAAATTGAAGAAATTTTTCTTATTTTGAAACAAAAAGGCAGAAAATTCCCCTTATTTTGAGGCAAAAGGCAGAAATTATTCTCAATTTGAGGTAAAATGCAGAAATTCCCTTTATTTTGGGGCTAGAAAGCAGAAATTCCCCGTATTTTGAAGCAAAATTGCAGAAATTCTCATAATTTTCGGGCAAAAAGGCAGAAATTCTCCTTATTTTGGGGCAAAAAGACAGAAAATCTCCTTTTTTGGGAGCAAACAGTCAGAAATTTCCCTTATTTTGGGGCAAAATTGCAGAAATTTCCTTTACATTGGGACTAAATTTCCATATTTTGGGGCAAAATTGCAGAAATTTCACTTATTTCAGGGAAAAAAGGCGAAAATTTTTTTTGGGGGGCAAAAAGGCAGAAATTTTTTTTATTTTGGTACAAAATTGCAGAAATTTTTCTTATTTTGGGGCAAAAAGTCAGAAATTCCTCATATTTTGGGGCAAAAATGCAGAAATTCCCCTTATTTTGAGGTAAAAAGGCTGAAATTCCCCTTATTTTGGGGCAAAAAGACAGAAATTTCGTTTATTTTGGGGAAAAGGCAGAAATTGCACTTATTTTGAGTCAAAAAGGTGGAAAATCCCCTTATTTTGGGGCAAAAATGAAGAAATTTGCTTTTTTTATGGCAAAAAGGTATACATTCCCTTTATTTTTGGGCAAAATGGCACAAATTCCCCGTATTTTGGAGCAACATTGCAGAAATTCCCCTAATTTTTGGGCAAAAAAGCAGAAATTCCCCTTATTTTGGGGTAAAACTGCAGAAATTTCACTTTTTTGCGGCAAAATGTCAGAAATTCCCCTTATTTTCGGCAAAAAAAGCAGATAATCCCCTTATTTTAGGGAAAAATTGCAGAAATTTCTCTTATTTTGGGGCAAAATTGCAGAAATTTCACTTATTTCGCGGCAAAATGTCAGAAATTCCCCTTATTTTCGGCAAAAAAGGCAGAAAATTCCCGTATTTTGGAGAATAAATTGCAGAAATTCACCTAATTTTAGGGTAAAAAAATACAGTAATTTTCTTTATTTTTGGGCAAAAAGGCAGAAATTCTCCTTATTTTAGGGCAAAAAGGCAGAAATTCTTCTTATTTTAGGGCAAAATTGCAGAAATTTTCCTTATTTGGGGGCAAAAAACAGAAATTCCCCTTATTTTGGGGCAAAATTGCAGAAATTTCCCTTATTATGGGGAAAAATTGCAGAAATTTCCCTTATTTTAGGGCAAAATTGCAGAAATTTCACTTATTTCAGAGAAAAAAAGCAAAATTTTTCTTATTTTGGGGCAAAAAGGCAGAAATTCCCATTATTTTGGGGCAAAAAGGCAGAAATTCACCTTATTTTGACGTAAAATTGCAGAAATTTCACATATTTCAGGGCAAAAAGACAGAAATTCCCCTTATATTAAGGCAGAAAGGCAGAAATTCCCCTTATTTTGGAATAAAATTGCAGAAATTTTTTTTCTTTAGGGGCAAAAAGGCAGAAAATCCACTTAATTTCGGGTAAAAAAGCAGAAATTCCTCTTATTTTGGAGCAAAATTGCAGAAACTCCCCTAATTTGGGGGCATAAAGGCAGAAATTCCCTTTATTTTGGGGCAAAAATAGAGAAATTCTCATTATATTGGGGCAAAAATCAGAAATTTCCCTTATTTCGGGTCAAAATTTTAGAAATTTCTTTTATATTGTTACAGACTTGCAGAAATTTTTCTTATTTTGTGGCAAAAAGGCAGAACTTTCCCATATTTTGGTGCAAAAAGCCTAAAATTTCCTTTATTATGAGGTAAAATCCTGAAATTCCCCATATTTTGGGGCAAAAAGGCAGAAATTCCCCTCATTTGGAGGCAAAAATACACAAATTTCCCTTATTTTCGGGCATAATTGCAGGAATTTCATTTATTTCAGGGCAAAAAGTCAGAAATTCCTTTTATTTTGGGGCAAAAAGCAGAAATTTCTTTTATTTTGATACAAAATTGTAGAAATTTTCCTTATTTTGGAACAAAAAGGCAAAAATTACCCATATTTTGGGGAAAAAGGCAGAAATTCCCCTTATTTTGAGGTAAAAAGGCTGAAATTCCCGTTATTTTGGGGTAAAAAGGCAGAAATTCCCTTTACTTTGTGGCAAAAATGCAGAAATTCCCGTTAATTGGGGCAGAAAAGCAGAAATTTTCCTTATTTAAGGGCAATAGGGCAGATATTCCCCATATTTTGTGGAAAAAGGCAGAAATTCCCCTTATTTGGAGGTAAAATGATGAAATTCCCCTTTTTTTTGGCAAAAAGGCAGAAATTCCTATTATTTTGGGGCAAAATTGCAGAAATTTCCTTTATTTTGGGGCAAAATTGCAGAAATTTCCCTTATTTTGGGGCAAAATTGCAGAAATTTCACTTATTTCAGGGAAAAAGCACAGAAATTTCTCTTATTTTGGGGCAAAAAGGCAGAAATTTCTTTTATTTTGGTACAAAATTGCAGAAATTTTCTTTATTTTGGGGCAAAAATGAAGAAATTCCCCATATTTTGGGGCAAAAAGGAAGAGATTCCCCTTATCATGAGGTAAAATGCTGAAATATCCCTTATTTTGGGGCAAAAAGACAGAAATTCCCTTTATTTTGTGGCAAAAGGCAAAAATTTCCCTTATTTTGGGGCAAAATTGCAGAAATTTCACTTATTTCAGGGCAAAATTCAAAAATTCCTTTTATTTTTGGGCAAAAAGAGAAATTTTGTTTATTTTTGGGTAAAAAGGCAGAAATTTCACTCATTGTGAGGTAAGAAGGCAGAAATTCCTCTTATTTTGGGGCAAAAATGAAGAAATTTCCCTTTTTTGTGGCAAAAGGTATATATTCTCCTTATTTTCGGGCAAAAAAGCAGAAATATCCCGTTTTTTGGAGCACAATTGCAGAAAATCCCCTAATTGTGGGGCAAAAAGGCAGAAATTCCCTATATGTTGGGGCAAAAAGACAGAAATTCTCCTTATTTTGGGGCAAAACTCAGAAATTCCACTTATTTTGGGGCAAAATTCCAGAAATTTCCCTTATTTTGGGGCAAATTTGCAGAAATTTCACTTATTTTGGGGCAAAATTGCAGAAATTTCACTTATTTTGGGGCAAAATTGCAGAAATTTCACTTATTTCAGGGTAATAAGTCAGAAATTTTCCTTATTTTGGGGCCAAAAAGACAGAAATTCCCTTTGTTTTGGGGGGGAAAAGACAGAAATTCCACTTATTTAGAGGCAAAAAAGCAGAAATTCCTCTTATTTTGGAGCAAAATTGCAGAAATTCCCCTAATTGTGGGGCAAAAAGGCAGAAATTCCCTATATGTTGGGTCAAAAAGAAACAAATTCTCCTTATTTTGGGTCAAAACTCATAAATTCCACTGATATTGGGGCAAAATTCCAGAAATTTCCCGTATTTTGGGGCAAAATTGCAGAAATTTCACTTATTTTGGGGCAAAATTGCAGAAATTTCACTTATTTCAGAAAAAAAAAGCAGGAATTTTCCTATTTTGGTGCAAAAAGGCGGAAATTTCTTTTATTTTGGTACAAAATTGCAGAAATTTTTCTTATTTTGGGGCAAAAAGGCAGAAATCTCCCATATTTTGAGGCAAAAATGCAGAAATTTCTCTTATTTTGAGGTAAAAAGGCTGAAATTCCCCTTATTTTGGAGCAATATTGCAGAAATTCCCCTAATTGTGGGGCAAAGAGGCAGAAATTCCCTATATGTTGGGGCAAAAAGACAGAAATTCTCCTTATTTTGGGGCAAAACTCAGAAATTCTACTTATTTTGGGGCAAAATTCCAGAAATTTCCCTTATTTTGGGGCAAAATTGCAGAAATTTCACTTATTTTGGGGCAAAATTGCAGAAATTTCACTTATTTCAGGGTAATAAGTCAGAAATTTTCCTTATTTTGGGGCCAAAAAGACAGAAATTCCCTTTGTTTTGGGGGGGAAAAGACAGAAATTCCACTTATTTAGAGGCAAAAAAGCAGAAATTCCTCTTATTTTGGAGCAAAATTGCAGAAATTCCCCTAATTGTGGGGCAAAAAGGCAGAAATTCCCTATATGTTGGGGTAAAAAGAAACAAATTCTCCTTATTTTGGGTCAAAACTCAGAAATTCCACTGATATTGGGGCAAAATTCCAGAAATTTCCCGTATTTTGGGGCAAAATTGCAGAAATTTCACTTATTTTGGGGCAAAATTGCAGAAATTTTACTTATTTCAGAAAAAAAAGCAGAAATTTTCTTATTTTGGTGCAAAAAGGCAGAAATTTCTTTTATTTTGGTACAAAATTGCAGAAATTTTTCTTATTTTGGGGCAAAAAGGCAGAAATCTCCCATATTTTGGGGCAAAAATGCAGAAATTTCTCTTATTTTGAGGTAAAAAGGCTGAAATTCCCCTTATTTGGGGGCAAAAAGGCAGAAATTTCCCTTATTTTGGGGCAAAATTGCAGAAATTTCACTTATTTCAGGCTAATAAGTCAGAAATGTTCCTTATTTTGGGGCAAAAAAGACAGAAATTTCCTTTGTTTTGGGGGATAAAGACAGTAATACCACTTATTTAGAGGCAAAAAAGCAGAAATTCCCCTTATTTTGGAGCAAAACTGAAGAAATTTTTATTTTTTATGGCAAAAGGGTATGCATTCTTCTTATTTTTGGGCAAAAAGGCAGAAATTCCCCGTATTTTGGACCAAAATTGCAGAAATTCCCCTAATTGTGGGGCAAAAAGGCAGAAATTCCCTATATGTTGGGGCAAAAAGACAGAAATTCTCCTTATTTTGGGGCAAAACTCAGAAATTCCACTTATTTTGGTGCAAAATTCCAGAAATTTCCCTTATTTTAGGGCAAAATTGCAGAAATTTCACTTATTTTGGGGCAAAATTGCAGAAATTTAACTTATTTCAGAAAAAAATTCAGAAATTTTTCTATTTTGGTGCAAAAAGGCAGAAATTTCTTTTATTTTGGTACAAAATTGCAGAAATTTTTCTTATTTTGGGGCAAAAAGTCAGAAATCTCCCATATTTAGGGGAAAAATGCAGAAATTTTTCTTATTTTGAGGTAAAAATGCTGAAATTTCCCTTATTTGGGGGCAAAAAGGCAGAAATTTCCCTTATTTTGAGGCAAAATTGCAGAAATTTCACTTATTTCAGGGTAATAAGTCAGAAATTTTCTCTATTTTGGGGCAAAAAAGACAGAAATTCCCTTTGTTTTGGGAGAAAAATACAGATATTTCACTTTTTTAGAGGCAAAAATGCAGAAATTCCTTTTATTTTGGAGTAAAAATGAAGAAATTTCCCTTTTTTGTGGCAAAAGGTATACATTCCACTTATTTTTGGGCTAAAAAGCAGAAATTACCCGTATTTTAGAGCAAAATTGCAGAAATTCCCTAATTGTAAGGCAAAATGGCAGAAATTCCCTATATGTTGGGGCAAAAAGACAGAAATTCTCTTTATTTTTGGGGCAAAACTCAGAAATTCCATTTATTTTGGGGCAAAATTCCAGAAATTTCTCTTATTTTGGGGCAAAATTGCAGAAATTTCACTTATTTTGGGGCAAAATTGCAGAAATTTCACTTATTTCATGGTAAAAAGGCAGAAATTATCCTTATTTTGATGCAAAAATGCAGAAATTCCAAATATTTTGTGGCAAAAATGAAGAAATTCCCTTTATTTTGACGTAAAAAGGCAGAAATTCCCCTTATTTGGGGGCAAAAAAAAGAAATTTCACTTATTTTGGGGCAAAAACTCAGAAATTCCACACTTTTTTGGTCAAAATTCCAGAAATTTCCCTTATTTTGGGGCAAAATTGCAGAAATTTCACTTATTTTGGTGCAAAATTGCAGAAATTTAACTTATTTCAGAAAAAAATTCAGAAATTTTCCTATTTTGGTGCAAAAAGGCAGAATTATCTTTTATTTTGGTACAAAATTGCAGAAATTTTTCTTATTTTGGGGCAAAAAGGCAGAAATTTTACTTATTTTGGGGCAAAATTGCAGTAATTTCACTTATTTTGGGGCAAAATTGCAGAAATTCCAAATATTTTGTGGCAAAAATGCAGAAATTCCCCTTATTTTAAGGTAAAAAGGCAGAAATTCCCCTTATTTGGGGGTAAAAAACAGAAATTTCCCTTATTTTGGGGCAAAATTGCAGAAATTTCACTTATTTTGGGGCAAAATTGCAGAAATTTCACTTATTTCAGAAAAAAATTCAGAAATTTTCCTATTTTGGTGCAAAATAGCAGAAATTTCTATTTTGGTACAAAATTGCAGAAATTTTTCTTTTTTTGGGGCAAAAAGGCACAAATCTCCCATATTTTGGGGAAAAAATGCAGAAATTCCTCTTATTTTGAGGTAAAAAGGTAGAAATTTCCCTTATTTGGGGGAAAAAGGCAGAAATTTTCCTTATTTTGAGGCAAAATTGCAGAAATTTCACTTATTTCAGTGTAATAAGTCAGAAATTTTCCTTATTTTGGGGCAAAAAAGACAGAAATTCCCTTTGTTTTGGGGGAAAAAGACAGAAATTCCACTTTTTTAGCGGCAAAAAAGCAGAAATTCATTTTATTTTGGAGTAAAAATGAAGAAATTTCTTTTTTTTGTGGCAAAAGATATACATTCCCCTTATTTTCAGGCTAAAAAGCAGAAATTCCCCGTATTTTGGAGCAAAATTGCAGAAATTCCCCTAATTGTGGGGCAAAAAGGCAGAAATTTCCTTTATGTTAGGGCAAAAAGACAGAAATTCTTTTTATTTTGGGGCTAAACTAAGAAATTCCACTTATTTTGGGGCAAAATTCCAGAAATTTCCCTTATTTTGGGGCAAAATTGCAGAAATTTCACTTATTTTGGTGCAAAATTGCAGAAATTTCACTTATTTCAGGGAAAAAAGTCAGAAATTTTCCTTATTTTGGGGCCAAAAAGACAGAAATTTCCTTTGTTTTGGGGTGAAAAAGATAGAAATTCCACTTATTTAGAGGCAAAAAAGCAGAAATTCCTCTTATTTTGGAGCAAAAATGAAGAAATTTCCTTTTTTTATGGCAAAAAGGTATGCATTCTTCTTATTTTCGGGCAAAAAGGCAGAAATTCCCAGTATTTTGGAGCAAAATTGCAGAAATTCCCCTAATTGTGGGGCAAAAAGGCAGAAATTCCCTATATGTTGGGGCAAAAAGAAACAAATTCTCCTTATTTTGGGTCAAAACTCAGAAATTCCACTGATATTGGGGCAAAATTCCAGAAATTTCCCTTATTTTGGGGCAAAATTGCAGAAATTTCACTTATTTTGGGGCAAAATTGCAGAAATTTCACTTATTTCAAAAAAAAAGCAGAAATTTTCTTATTTTGGTGCAAAAAGGCGGAAATTTCTTTTATTTTGGTACAAAATTGCAGAAATTTTTCTTATTTTGGGGCAAAAAGGCAGAAATCTCCCATATTTTGGGGCAAAAATGAAGAAATTTCTCTTATTTTGAGGTAAAAATCTGAAATTCCCATTATTTGGGGGCAAAAAGGCAGAAATTTCCCTTATTTTGAGGCAAAATTGCAGAAATTTCACTTATTTCAGTGTAATAAGTCAGAAATTTTCTTTATTTTGGGGCAAAAAAGACAGAAATTCTTTTTGTTTTGAGGGAAAAAGGCAGAAATTCCACTTTTTTAGTGGCAAAAAAGCAAAAATTCATTTTATTTTGGAGTAAAAATGAAGAAATTTTTTTTTTGTGGCAAAAAGTATACATTCCCCTTATTTTCAGGCTAAAAAGCAGAAATTCCCCGTATTTTGGAGCAAAATTGCAGAAATTCCCCTAATTGTGGGGCAAAAAGGCAGAAATTGCCTATATGTTGGGGCAAAAAGACAGAAATTCTCCTAATTTTGGGGCAAAACTCAGAAATTCCACTTATTTTGGGGCAAAATTCCAGAAATTTCCCTTATTTTGGGGCAAAATTGCAGAAATTTCACTTATTTTGGGGCAAAATTGCAGAAATTTCACTTATTTCAGGGTAATAAGTCAAAAATTTTCCTTATTTTGGAGCAAAAAAACAGAAATTCCATTTGTTTTGGGGGAAAAAGACAGAAATTCCACTTATTTAGAGGCAAAAAAGCTGAAATTCCCCTTATTTTGGAGCAAAAATGAAGAACTTTCCCTTTTTTATGGCAAAAAGTTATGCATTCTTCTTATTTTCGGGCAAAAAGGCAGAAATTCCCCGTATTTTGGAGCAAAATTGCAGAAATTCCCCTAATTGTGGGGCGAAAAGGCAGAAATTCCCTATATGTTAGGGCAAAAAGACAGAAATTCTCCTTATTTTGAGGCAAAACTCAGAAATTCCACTTATTTTAAGGTAAAATTCCAGAAATTTCCTTTATTTGGGAGCAAAATTGCAGAAATTTCTGTTATTTTGGGGCAAAATTGCAGAAATTTCACTTATTTCAGAAAAAAAAGCAGAAATTTTCTTATTTTGGTGCAAAAAGGCGGAAATTTCTTTTATTTTGGTACAAAATTGCAGAAATTTTTCTTATTTTGGGGCAAAAAGGCAGAATTCTCCCATATTTTGGGGCAAAAATGCAGAAATTCCTCTTATTTTGAGGTAAAAAGGCTGAAATTCCCCTTATTTGGAGGCAAAAAGGCAGAAATTTTTCTTATTTTGGGGCAAAATTGCAGAAATTTCACTTATTTCAGAGTAGTCAGTCAGAAATTTTTCTTATTTTGGGGCAAAAAAGCAGAAATTCCTTTTATTTTGGAGTAAAAATGAAGAAATTTCTTTTTTGTGGCAAATGGTATACATTCCCCTTATTTTGAGGCTAAAAAGCAGAAATTACACGTATTTTGGAGCAAAATTGCAAAAATTCTGCTAATTGTGGGGCAAAAAGGCAGAAATTCCCTGTAAGTTAGAGCAAAAAAACAGAAAATCTCCTTATTTTGGGGCAAAACTCAGAAATTCCACTTACTTTGGGGCAAAATTCCAAAAATTTCCCTTATTTTGGGCCAAAATTGCAGAAATTTCACTTATTTTGAGGCAAAATTGCATAAATTTCACTTATTTCAGGGTAATAAGTCAGAAATTTTCCTTATTTTGGGGCAAAAAACACAGAAATTCCCTTTGTTTTGGGGGAAAAAGACAGAAATTCCACTTTTTTAGAGGCAAAAAAGCAGAAATTCCTTTTATTTTGGAGTAAAAATGAAGAAATTTCCCTTTTTTGTGGCAAAATGTATACATTCCACTTATTTTTGGGCTAAAAAGCAGAAATTACCCGTATTTTGGAGCAAAATTGCAGAAATTCCCCTAATTGTAGGGCAAAATGCAGAAATTCCCCATATGTTAGGGCAAAAAGACAGAAATTCTCCTTATTTTGGGGCAAAACTCAGAAATTCCACTTATTTTGGGGCAAAATTCCAGAAATTTCCCTTATTTTGTGGCAAAATTGCCGAAATTTCACTTATTTTGGGGCAAAATTGCAGAAATTTCACTTATTTCATGGTCAAAAGGCAGAAATTTTCCTCATTTTGGGGCAAAAATGCAGAGATTCCAAATATTTTGTGGTAAAATTGCAAAAATTCCCCTTATTTTGAGGTAAAAAGGCAGAAATTCCCCTTATTTGGGGGCAAAAAGCAGAAATTTCCCTTATTCTGGGACAAAATTGCAGAAATTTCACTTATTTCAGGGTAATAAGTCAGAAATTTTTCTTATTTGGGGCAAAAAAGACAGAAATTCCTTTTGTTTTGGGGGAAAAAGTCAGAAATTCCACTTATTTAGAAGCAAAAAAGCAGAAATTCCCCTTATTTTGGAGCAAAAATGAAGAAATTTCCTTTTTTTGTGGCAAAAGGTATGCATTCTTCTTATTTTCAGGCTAAAAAGCAGAAATTCCCCGTATTTTGGAGCAAAATTGCAGAAATTCCCCTAATTGTGGGACAAAAAGGCAGAAATTCCCTATATGTTTGGGCAAAAAGACAGAAATTCTCCTTATTTTAGAGCAAAACTCAGAAATTTCACTTATTTTGACGCAAAATTGCAGAAATTTCACTTATTTCAGAAAAAAAAGCAGAAATTTTCTTAATTTGGGGCAAAAAGTCAGAAATTTCTCATATTTTGGGGCAAAAATGCAGAAAATCCCCTTATTTTGAGGTAAAAAGTCTAAAATTCCCCTTATTTGGTTGCAAAAAGCAGAAATTTCCCTTATTTTGGGGCAAAATTGCAGATATTTCATTTATTTCAGGGTAATAAGTCAGAAATTTTCCTTATTTTGGGGCAAAAAAGACACAAATTCTCTATGTTTTGGGGGAAAAAGACAGAAATTCCACTTATTTAGAGGCAAAAAAGCAGAAATTCCCCTTATTTTGGAGCGAAAATGAAGAAATTTCCCTTTTTTATGGCAAAAAGTTATGCATTCTTCTTATTTTCGGGCAAAAAGACAGAAATTCCCCGTATTTTTGAGCAAAATTGCAGAAATTCCCCTAATTGTGGGGCAAAAAGGCAGAAATTCTCTATGTGTTGGGGCAAAAAGACAGAAATTCTATTTATTTTGGGGCAAAACTCAGAAATTCCACTTATTTTGGGGCAAAATTCCAAAAATTTCTCTTATTTTGGGGCAAAATTGCAGAAATTTCACTTATTTTGGGGCAAAATTGCAGAAATTTCACTTATTTCAGGGAAAAAAAGACAGAAATTTCTTTTATTTTGTTACAAAATTGCAGAAATTTTATTTATTTTTGGCAAAAAGGCAGAAATTTCCCATATTTTGGGGCAAAAATGCAGAAATTCCCCTTATTTTGAGGTAAAAATGCTGAAATTCCCCTTATTTTGTGGCAAAAAGCAGACATTTCCCTTATTTTGGGCAAAAATTGCAGAAATTTCACTTATTTTGAGTCAAAAAGGCAGAAAATCCAATTATTTTGGGGTAAAAATGAAGAAATTCCCCTTGTTTTGAGGTAAAAAGGCTGAAATTCCCCTTTTTTGGAGGCAAAAAGGCAGAAATTCCCCGTATTTTGGGGCAAAAAGCAGATATTTCCCTTATTTTTGGGGAAAAATTTTAGAAATTTAACTTATTTCAGGGCAAAAAGTCAGAAATTCCGTTTATTTTTGGGGAAAAGTCAGAAATTGCACTTATTTTGAGTCAAAAAGGCGGAAAATCCCCTTATTTTGGAGTAAAAATGAAGAAATTTCCCTTTTTTATGGCAAAAGGTATACATTCTTTTTATTTTCGGGCAAAAAGGCAGAAATTCCCTGTATTTTGGAGCAAAATTGCAGAAATTCCTCTAATTTTGGGGCAAAAACGCAGAACTTCCCCTTATTTTGGGGTAAAACTGCAGAAATTTCACTTATTTCGCGGCAAAATGGCAGAAATTCACTTCATTTTCGGCGAAAAGGGAGAAAATTCCCGTATTTTGGAGCAAAATTGCAGAAATTCACCTAATTTTGGGGTAAAACATGCAGTAATTTTCTTTATTTTAAGGCAAAAAGGCAGAAATTCCCCTTATTTTGTGGCAAAAATCAGAAATTCCCCTTATTTTATAAAAACTTGCAGAAATTTCCTTTATTATGGGGAAAAATTGCAGAAATTTCTTTTATTGTAAGGCAAAATTGCAGAAATTTCATTTATTTCAGAGAAAAAAACAAAAATTTTTTTTATTTTAGGGCAAAATGCAGAAATTTCCATTATTTTGGGGCACAAAGACAGAAATTCACCTTCTTTTGGGGTAAAATTTCAAACATTTCACATATTTCAGGGCAAAAAGGCAGAAATTCCCCTTATTTGGGGGTAAAAAGGCAGAAATTCTTCATATTTTGGGTTAAAATTGCAGAAATTTCCCTTGTTTGGGGGCAAAAAGGCAGAAAATCCCCTTAATTTCGGGCAAAAAGGCAGAAATTCCCCGTATTTTGGAGCAAAATTGCAGAAATTCCCCTAATTGTGGGGCAAAAAGGCAGAAATTCCCGATATGTTGGGGCAAAAAGACAGAAATTCTCCTTATTTTCGGGCAAAACTCAGAAATTCCATTTATTTTGGGGCAAAATTCCAGAAATTTCCCTTATTTTGGGGCAAAATTTCAGAAATTTCACGTATTTCAGGGCAAAATTCAAAAATTGCTTTTATTTTGGGGCAAAAAGACAGAAATTCCATTTACTTTTGGGTAAAAAGGCAGAAATTTCACTTATTTTGAGGTAAGAAGGCAGAAATTCCTCTTATTTTGCGGCAAAAATGAAGAAATTTCCCTTTTTTGTAGCAAAAGGTATATATTCCCCTTATTTTCGGGCAAAAAATCAGAAATTCCCCGTATTTTGGAGCACAATTGCAGAAAATCCCCTAATTGTGGGGCAAAAAGGCAGAAATTCCCATTATTTTGATGGCAAAAAGGCAGGAATTCACCTTATTTTGGGCTAAAATTGCAGAAATTTCACATATTTCAGGGCAAAAAGGCAGAAATTTCCCTTCATTTGGGGCAAAAATGAAGAAATTTCCCTTTTTTATGGCAAAAAGGTATGCATTCCCCTTATTTTCGGCAAAAAGGCAGAAATTCCCCGTATTTTGGAGCAAAATTGCAGAAATTCCCCTAATTGTGGTGCAAAAAGGCAGAAATTCTCTTTATTTTGGGGCAAAACTCAGAAATTCCACTTATTTTGGGGCAAAATTCCAGAAATTTCCCTTATTTTGGGGCAAAATTGCAGAAATTTCACTTATTTTTGGGCAAAATTGCAGAAATTTCACTTATTTCAGAAAAAAAAGCAGAAATTTTCTTATTTTGGTGCAAAAAGGCGGAAATTTCTTTTATTTTGGTACAAAATTGCAGAAATTTTTCTTATTTTGGGGCAAAAAGGCAGAAATCTCCCATATTTTGGGGCAAAAATGCAGAAATTTCTCTTATTTTGAGGTAAAAAGGCTGAAATTCCCCTTATTTGGGGGCAAAAAGGCAGAAATTTCACTTATTTTGGGGCAAAATTGCAGAAATTTCACTTATTTCAGGTAAAAATGGCAGAAATTTTTCTTATTTTGGGGCAAAAAGGCAGAATTTCCTAATATTTTGTGGCAAAAATGCAGAAATTCCCCTTATTTTGAGGTAAAAAGGCTTAAATTCCCCTTATTTGGGGGCAAAAAGGCAGAAATTTTTCTTATTTTGGGGCAAAATTGCAGACATTTCACTTATTTCAGGGTAATAAGTCAGAAATTTTCCTTATTTTGGGGCAAAAAAGACAGAAATTCCCTTTGTTTTGGGGGGAAAATACAGAAATTCCACTTTTTTGAAGGCAAAAAGGCAGAAATTCCACTTATTTTGCAGCAAAAATGAAGAAATTCCCCTAATTGTTGGGCAAAAAGGCAGAAATTCCCTATATGTTGGGGCAAAAAGACAGAAATTCTCCTTATTTTGGGGCAAAACTCAGAAATTCCACTTATTTTGGGGCAAAATTGCAGGAATTTACCTTATTTTGGGGCAAAATTGCAGAAATTTCCCTTATTTGGGGCAAAATAGCAGAAATTTCACTTATTTTCAGGTAAAAAGGCTGAAATATCCTTTATTTTGGGGCAAAAAGGAAGAAATTCCCCTTATTTTGGGGCAAAATTGCCGAAATTTTCCTTATTTTGGGGCAAAAAGGCTGAAATTCTTATTTTGAGGTAAAATGCTGAAATTCCCCATATTTTGGGGCAAAAGGCAAATCTTCTTCTTATTTTGGGGCAAAGAGGCACAAATTTCCCTTATTTTCGGGCAAAATTGCAGAAATTTCATTTATTTCAGGGCAAAAAGTCAGAAATTCCTTTTATTTTGGGGCAAAGAGCAGAAATTTTTTTTATTATGGTACAAAATTGAAGAAATTTTTTTTATTATGAAACAAAAAGGCAGAAAATTCCCCTTATTTTGAGGCAAAAAGCAGAAATTATTCTTATTTTGAGGTAAAATGCAGAAATTCTTTTTATTTTGGGGCTAAAAGGCAGAAATTCCCCGTATTTTGAAGCAAAATTGCAGAAATTCTCATAATTTTCGGGCAAAAAGGCAGAAATTCCCCTTATTTTGGGGCAAAATTGCAGAAATTTCCTTTACATTGGGGAAAATTGCAGAAATTTCCCTTATTTTGGGGCAAAATTGCAGAAATTTCCCTTATTTTGGGGCAAAATTGCAGAAATTTCCTTTATTTTGGGGCAAAATTGCAGAAATTTCACTTATTTCAGGGAAAAAATGCGGAAATTTTTTTTGGGGGGCAAAAAGGCAGAAATTTCTTTTATTTTGGTACAAAATTGCAGAAATTTTTCTTATTTTGGGGCAAAAAGTCAGAAATTCCCCATATTTTGGGGCAAAAAGGCAGAAATTCCCCTTATTTTTAGGTAAAAAGGCTGAAATTCCCCTTATGTTGGGGCAAAAAGACAGAAATTTCGTTTATTTTGGGGAAAAGGCAGAAATTGCACTTATTTTGAGTCAAAAAGGTGGAAAATCCCCTTATTTTGGGGCAAAAATGAAGAAATTTGCTTTTTTTATGGCAAAAAGGTATACATTCCCTTTATTTTCAGGCAAAAAGGCAGAAATTACCCGTATTTTGGAGCAAAATTGCAGAAATTCCTCTAATTTTTGGGCAAAAAGGCAGAAATTCCCCTTATTTTGTGGTAAAACTGCAGAAATTTCACTTATTTTACGGCAAAATGTCAGAAATTCCCCTTATTTTCGGCAAAAAAGGCAGAAAATCCCCTTATTTTAGGGCAAAATTGCAGAAATTTCCCTTATTTGGGGGCAAAAACAGAAATTCCCCTTCTTTTGTGGCAAAATTGCAGAAATTTCCCTTATTATGGGGAAAAATTGCAGAAATTTCCCTTATTTTAGGACAAAATTTCAGAAATTTCACTTATTTCAGAGAAAAAATGCAAAAATTTTTCTTATTTTGGGGCAAAAAGGCAGAAATTCCAATTATTTTGGGGCAAAAAGGCAGAAATTCACCTTATTTTGGGTTAAAATATCAGAAATTTCACATATTTCAGGGCAAAATGGCAGAAATTCCCCTTATTTGGGGGCAATAAGGCAGAAATTTCCCTTCTTTTGGGATAAAATTGCAGAAATTTCCCTTATTTGGGGGCAAAAAGGCAGAAAATCCACTTAATTTCGGGTAAAAAGGCAGAAATTCCTCGTATTTTGAAGCAAAATTGCAGAAACTCCCCTAATTTTGGGGCAAAAAGGCAGAAATTCCCTTTATTTTGGGGCAAAAATAGAGAAATTCTCCTTATTTTGGTGCAAAAATCAGAAATTTCCCTTATTTTGCGGCAAAATTATAGAAATTTCTTTTATTTTGTTACAGACTTGCAGAAATTTTTCTTATTTTGTGGCAAAAAGGCTAAAATTCTACTTATTTTGAGGTAAAATCCTGAAATTCCACATATTTTGGGGCAAAAAGGCAGAAATTCCCCTCATTTGGGGGCAAAAAGGCACATATTTCCCTTATTTTCGGGCATAATTGCAGGAATTTCATTTATTTCAGGGCAAAAAGTCAGAAATTCCTTTTATTTTGGGGCAAAAAGCAGAAATTTCTTTTATTATGGTACAAAATTGAAGAAATTTTTCGTATTTTGAAACAAAAAGGCAGAAAATTCCCCTTATTTTGAGGCAAAAGGCAGAAATTATACTTATTTTGAGGTAAAATGCAGAAATTCTTTTTATTTTGGGGCTAAAAGGCAGAAATTCCTCGTATTTTGAAGCAAAATTGCAGAAATTCTCATAATTTTCGGGCAAAAAGGCAGAAATTCTCCCTATTTTGGTGCAAAAAGACACAAAATCTCCTTTTTCGGGAGCAAACAGTCAGAAATTCCCCTTATTTTGGGGCAAAATTGCAGAAATTTCCTTTACATTGGGGCAATATTGCAGAAATTTCCCTTATTTTGAGGCAAAATTGCAGAAATTTCACTTATTTCAGGGAAAAAAGGCGGAAATTTTTTTTGCGGGGAAAAAAGGCAGAAATTTTTTTTATTTTGGTACAAAATTGCAGAAATTTTTATTATTTTGGGGCAAAGAGTCAGAAATTCCCCATATTTTGGTGCAAAAAGGCTGAAATTCCCCTTATGTTGAGGTAAAATCCTGAAATTCCCCATATTTTGGGGCAAAAAGGCAGAAATTCCCCTCATTTGGGGGCAAAAAGGCACAAATTTCCTTTATTTTTAGGCATAATTGCAGGAATTTCATTTATTTCAGGGCAAAAAGTCAGAAATTCCTTTTATTTTGGGGCAAAAAGCAGAAATTTCTTTTATTTTGATACAAAATTGTAGAAATTTTCCTTATTTTGGAACAAAAAGGCAAAAATTACCCATATTTTGGGGAAAAAGGCAGAAATTCTTCTTATTTTGAGGTAAAAAGGCTGAAATTCCCGTTATTTTGGGGCAAAAAGGCAGAAATTCTCTTTACTTTGTGGCAAAAAGGCAGAAATTCCCGTTAATTGGGGCAGAAAAGCAGAAATTTTCCTTATTTAAGGGCAATAGGGCAGAAATTCCCTATATTTTGTGGCAAAAATGCAGAAATTCCCCTTATTTAGAGGTAAAATGATGAAATTCCCCTTATTTTCGGCAAAAAGGCAGAAATTCCTATTATTTTGGGGCAAAATTGCAGAAATTTCAATTATTTCAGGGCAAAAAGTCAGAAAATTGCCTTATTTTGGGGCAAAAAGCAGAAATTCCCCTAATTTTGGGGCCAAAAACAGAAATTCCCCTTATTTTGGGGTAAAATTTCAGAAATTTCAAATATTTCAGGGCAAAAGGCAGAAATTCCACTTTATTTCGGACAATAACGCAGAAATTCCCCGTATTTTAAAGCTAAATTTCAGAAATTCCCCTTATATTGGTGCAAAAATGCAGAAATTCCTTTTATTTTTGTGCAATAAGGCACATTTCCCCGTATTTTGAAGCAAAATTGCACATATTCCCCTAATTTTGAGGGAAAATGCAGAAATTCACATTATTTTGGAACAAAAAGACAGAAATTCTCCTTATTTCAGTACAAGAAGTCAGAAATTCCCCTTATTTTGGGGCAAAATTGCAGAAATTTCACTTATTTCAGAGAAAAAGCACAGAAATTTCTCTTATTTTGGGGAAAAAGGCAGAAATTTCTTTTATTTTGGTACAAAATTGCAGAAATTTTCTTTATTTTGGGGAAAATGCAGAAATTCCCCATATTTTTGGGCAAAAAGGCAGAGAAACCCTTATTTTGAGGCAAAAAGACAGAAATTCCCTTTCTTTTTAGGCAAAAAGGCAGAAATTTCCCTTATTTTGGGGCAAAATTGCAGAAATTTCACCTATTTCAGGGAAATATTCAAAAATTCCTTTTATTTTGGAACAAAAAGAGAGAAATTCCGTTTATTTTTGGGTAAAAAGGCAGAAATTTCCCTTATTTTGGGGCAAAATTGCAGAAATTTCACATATTTCAGGGAAATATGCAAAAATTCCTTTTATTTTGGAACAAAAAGAGAGAAATTCCGTTTATTTTTGGGTAAAAAGGCAGAAATTTCCCTTATTTGGGGCAAAATTGCAGAAATTTCACATATTTCAGGGAAATATGCAAAAATTCCTTTTATTTTGGAACAAAAAGAAAGAAATTCCGTTTATTTTTGGGTAAAAAGGCAGAAATTTCAGTTATTTTGAGGTAAGAAGGCAGAAATGCCTCTTATTTTGCGGCAAAAATGAAGAAATTTCCCTTTTTTGTGGCAAAAGGTATACATTCCCCTTATTTTTGGGCAAAAAGGCAGAAATTCCCCGTATTTTGGAGCACAATTGCAGAAAATCCCCAAATTGTGGGGCAAAAAGGCAGAAATTCCCTATATGTTGGGGCAAAAAGACAAAAATTCTCCTTATTTTGGGACAAAACTCAGAATTTCCACTTATTTTGGGGCAAAGTTCCAGAAATTTCCCTTATTTTGGGGCAAAATTGCAGAAATTTCACTTATTTTGGGGCAAAATTGCAGAAATTTCCCTTATTTCAGGTAAAAATGGCAGAAATTTTTATTATTTTGGGGCAAAAAGGCAGAAATTCCTAATATTTTGTGGCAAAAATGCAGAAATTCCCCTTATTTTGAGGTAAAAAGGCTGAAATTCCCCTTATTTGGGTGCAAAAAGGCAGAAATTTTTCTTATTTTGTGGCAAAATTGCAGACATTTCACTTATTTCAGGGTAATAAGTCAGAAATTTTCCTTATTTTGGGGCAAAAAAGACAGAAATTCCCCTAATTGTGGGGCAAAAAGGCAGAAATTCCCTATATGTTGGGGCAAAAAGACAGAAATTCTCCTTATTTTGGGGCAAAACTCAAAAATTCCACTTATTTTGGGGCAAAATTGCAGGAATTTACCTTATTTTGGGGCAAAATTGCAGAAATTTTCCTTATTTGGGGCAAAATTGCAGAAATTTCACTTATTTTCAGGTAAAAAGACTGAAATATCCTTTATTTTGGGGCAAAAAGGAAGAAATTCCCCTTATTTTGGGGCAAAATTGCAGAAATTTTTCTTATTTTGGGGCAAAAAGGCTGAAATTCTTCTTATTTTGAGGTAAAATGCTGAAATTCCCCATATTTTGGGGCAAAAGGAAAAATTCTTCTTATTTTGGGGCAAAAAGGCACAAATTTCCCTTATTTTCGGGCAAAATTGCAGAAATTTCATTTATTTCAGGGCAAAAATTCAGAAATTCCTTTTATTTTGGGGCAAAGAGCAGAAATTTCTTTTATTATGGTACAAAATTGAAGAAATTTTTCTTATTTTGAAACAAAAAGGCAGAAAATTCCCCTTATTTTGAGGCAAAAGGCAGAAACTATTCTTATTTTGTGGTAAAATGCAGAAATTCCCTTTATTTTGGGGCTAGAAAGCAGAAATTCCCCGTATTTTGAAGCAAAATTGCAGAAATTCTCATAATTTTCGGGCAAAAGGCAAAAATTCTTCTTATTTTGGGGCAAAAAGACAGAAAATCTCCTTTTTTGGGAGCAAACAGTCAGAAATTTTCCTTATTTTGGGGCAAAATTGCAGAAATTTCCTTTACATTGGGGCAAAATTGCAGAAATTTCCATATTTTGGGGCAAAATTGCAGAAATTTCACTTATTTCAGGGAAAAAAGGCGAAAATTTTTTTTGGGGGGCAAAAAGGCAGAAATTTTTTTTATTTTGGTACAAAATTGCAGAAATTTTTCTTATTTTGGGGCAAAAAGTCAGAAATTCCTCATATTTTGGGGCAAAAAGGCAGAAATTCCCCTTATTTTGAGGTAAAAAGGCTGTAATTCCCCTTATTTTGGGGCAAAAAGACAGAAATTTCGTTTATTTTGGGGAAAAGGCAGAAATTGCACTTATTTTGAGTCAAAAAGGTGGAAAATCCCCTTATTTTGGGGCAAAAATGAAGAAATTTGCTTTTTTTATGGCAAAAAGGTATACATTCCCTTTATTTTTGGGCAAAATGGCACAAATTCCCCGTATTTTGGAGCAATATTGCAGAAATTCCCCTAATTTTTGGGCAAAAAGGCAGAAATTCCCCTTATTTTGGGGTAAAACTGCAGAAATTTCACTTTTTTGCGGCAAAATGTCAGAAATTCCCCTTATTTTCGGCAAAAAAAGCAGATAATCCCCTTATTTTAGGGAAAAATTGCAGAAATTTCTCTTATTTTGGGGCAAAATTGCAGAAATTTCACTTATTTCGCGGCAAAATGTCAGAAATTCCCCTTATTTTCGGCAAAAAAGGCAGAAAATTCCCGTATTTTGGAGAATAAATTGCAGAAATTCACCTAATTTTAGGGTAAAAAAATACAGTAATTTTCTTTATTTTTGGGCAAAAAGGCAGAAATTCTCCTTATTTTAGGGCAAAAAGGCAGAAATTCTTCTTATTTTAGGGCAAAATTGCAGAAATTTTCCTTATTTGGGGGCAAAAAACAGAAATTCCCCTTATTTTGGGGCAAAATTGCAGAAATTTCCCTTATTATGGGGAAAAAATGCAGAAATTTCCCTTATTTTAGGGAAAATTGCAGAAATTTCACTTATTTCAGAGAAAAAAAGCAAAATTTTTCTTATTTTGGGGCAAAAAGGCAGAAATTCCCATTATTTTGGGGCAAAAAGGCAGAAATTCACCTTATTTTGGGGTAAAATTGCAGAAATTTCACATATTTCAGGGCAAAAAGACAGAAATTCCCCTTATTTTAAGGCAGAAAGGCAGAAATTCCCCTTATTTTGGAATAAAATTGCAGAAATTTTTTTTCTTTAGGGGCAAAAAGGCAGAAAATCCACTTAATTTCGGGTAAAAAAGCAGAAATTCCTCTTATTTTGGAGCAAAATTGCAGAAACTCCCCTAATTTTGGGGCATAAAGGCAGAAATTCCCTTTATTTTGGGGCAAAAATAGAGAAATTCTCATTATTTTGGGGCAAAAATCAGAAATTTCCCTTATTTCGGGTCAAAATTTTAGAAATTTCTTTTATATTGTTACAGACTTGCAGAAATTTTTCTTATTTTGTGGCAAAAAGGCAGAAATTTCCCATATTTTGGTGCAAAAAGCCTAAAATTTCCTTTATTATGAGGTAAAATCCTGAAATTCCCCATATTTTGGGGCAAAAAGGCAGAAATTCCCCTCATTTGGAGGCAAAAATACACAAATTTCCCTATTTTCGGGCATAATTGCAGGAATTTCATTTATTTCAGGGCAAAAAGTCAGAAATTCCTTTTATTTTGGGGCAAAAAGCAGAAATTTCTTTTATTTTGATACAAAATTGTAGAAATTTTCCTTATTTTGGAACAAAAAGGCAAAAATTACCCATATTTTGGGGAAAAAGGCAGAAATTCTTCTTATTTTGAGGTAAAAAGGCTGAAATTCCCGTTATTTTGGGGTAAAAAGGCAGAAATTCCCTTTACTTTGTGGCAAAAAAGGCAGAAATTCCCGTTAATTGGGGCAGAAAAGCAGAAATTTTCCTTATTTAAGGGCAATAGGGCAGATATTCCCCATATTTTGTGGCAAAAAGGCAGAAATTCCCCTTATTTGGAGGTAAAATGATGAAATTCCCCTTTTTTTCGGCAAAAAGGCAGAAATTCCTATTATTTTGGGGCAAAATTGCAGAAATTTCCTTTATTTTGGGGCAAAATTGCAGAAATTTCCCTTATTTTGGGGCAAAATTGCAGAAATTTCACTTATTTCAGGGAAAAAGCACAGAAATTTCTCTTATTTTGGGGCAAAAAGGCAGAAATTTCTTTTATTTTGGTACAAAATTGCAGAAATTTTCTTTATTTTGGGGCAAAAATGAAGAAATTCCCCATATTTTGGGGCAAAAAGGAAGAGATTCCCCTTATCATGAGGTAAAATGCTGAAATATCCCTTATTTTGGGGCAAAAAGACAGAAATTCCCTTTATTTTGTGGCAAAAAGGCAGAAATTTCCCTTATTTTGAAGCAAAATTGCAGAAATTTCACTTATTTCAGGGCAAAATTCAAAAATTCCATTTATTTTTGGGCAAAAAGTGAAATTTTGTTTATTTTTGGGTATAAAAGGCAGAAATTTCACTTATTGTGAGGTAAGAAGGCAGAAATTCCTCTTATTTTGGGGCAAAGATGAAGAAATTTCCCTTTTTTTGTGGCAAAAGGTATATATTCTCCTTATTTTCGGGCAAAAAAGCAGAAATATCCCGTTTTTTGGAGCACAATTGCAGAAAATCCCCTAATTGTGGGGCAAAAAGGCAGAAATTCCCTATATGTTGGGGCAAAAAGACAGAAATTCTCCTTATTTTGGGGCAAAACTCAGAAATTCCACTTATTTTGGGGCAAAATTCCAGAAATTTCCCTTATTTTGGGGCAAATTTGCAGAAATTTCACTTATTTTGGGGCAAAATTGCAGAAATTTCACTTATTTCAGATAAAAAAAAGGCAGAAATTTTTCTTATTTTGGGGCAAAAAGGCAGAAATTCCTAATATTTTGTGGCAAAAATGCAGAAATTCCCTTTATTTTGAGGTAAAAAGGCTGAAATTCCCCTTATTTGGGGGCAAAAAGGCAGAAATTTCCCTTATTTTGGGGCAAAATTGCAGAAATTTCACTTATTTCAGGGCAAAATTCAAAAATTCCTTTTATTTTGGGGCTAAAAGTCAGAAATTCCGTTTATTTTTGGGTAAAAAGGCAGAAATTTCACTTATTTTGAGGTAAGAAGGCAGAAATTCCTCTTATTTTGGGGCAAAAATGAAGAAATTTCCCTCTTTTGTGGCACAAGTTATACATTCCCCTTATTTTCGGGCAAAAAAGCAGAAATTCCCCGTATTTAGGAGCAAGATTGCAGAAAATCCCCTAATTGTGGGGCAAAAAGGCAGAAATTCCCTATATGTTGGGGCAAAAAGACAGAAATTCTCCTTATTTTGGGGCAAAACTCAGAAATTCCACTTATTTTGGGGCAAAATTCCAGAAATTTCCCTTATTTTGGGGAAAAATTGCAGAAATTTTACTTATTTTGGGGCAAAATTCCAGAAATTTCCCTTATTTTGGGGCAAAATTGCAGAAATTTTACTTATTTTGGGGCAAAATTGCAAACATTTCACTTATTTCAGGGTAATAAGTCAGAAATTTTCATTATTTTGGGGCAAAAAACACAGAAATTCCCTTTGTTTTGGAAGGAAAATACAGAAATTCCACTTCTTTAGAGGCAAAAAGGCAGAAATTCCCCTTATTTTGAAGCAAAAATGAAGAAATTTCCCTAATTGTTGGGCAAAAAGGCAGAAATTCCCTATATGTTGGGGCAAAAAGACAGAAATTCTCCTTATTTTGGGGCAAAACTCAGAAATTCCACTTATTTTGGGGCAAAATTCCAGAAATTTCCCTTATTTTGGGGCAAATTTGCAGAAATTTCACTTATTTTGGGGCAAAATTGCAGAAATTTCACTTATTTCAGATAAAAAAAAGGCAGAAATTTTTCTTATTTTGGGGCAAAAAGGCAGAAATTCCTAATATTTTGTGGCAAAAATGCAGAAATTCCCTTTATTTTGAGGTAAAAAGGCTGAAATTCCCCTTATTTGGGGGCAAAAAGGCAGAAATTTCCCTTATTTTGGGGCAAAATTGCAGAAATTTCACTTATTTCAGGGCAAAATTCAAAAATTCCTTTTATTTTGGGGCTAAAAGTCAGAAATTCCGTTTATTTTTGGGTAAAAAGGCAGAAATTTCACTTATTTTGAGGTAAGAAGGCAGAAATTCCTCTTATTTTGGGGCAAAAATGAAGAAATTTCCCTCTTTTGTGGCACAAGTTATACATTCCCCTTATTTTCGGGCAAAAAAGCAGAAATTCCCCGTATTTAGGAGCAAGATTGCAGAAAATACCCTAATTGTGGGGCAAAAAGGCAGAAATTCCCTATATGTTGGGGCAAAAAGACAGAAATTCTCCTTATTTTGGGGCAAAACTCAGAAATTCCACTTATTTTGGGGCAAAATTCCAGAAATTTCCCTTATTTTGGGGCAAAATTGCAGAAATGTTACTTATTTTGGGGCAAAATTCCAGAAATTTCCCTTATTTTGGGGCAAAATTGCAGAAATTTTACTTATTTTGGGGCAAAATTGCAAACATTTCACTTATTTCAGGGTAATAAGTCAGAAATTTTCCTTATTTTGGGGCAAAAAACACAGAAATTCCCTTTGTTTTGGAAGGAAAATACAGAAATTCCACTTCTTTAGAGGCAAAAAGGCAGAAATTCTCCTTATTTTGAAGCAAAAATGAAGAAATTCCCCTAATTGTTGGGCAAAAAGGCAGAAATTCCCTATATGTTGGGGCAAAAAGACAAATTCTTCTTATTTTGGGACAAAACTCAGAAATTCCACTTATTTTGGGGCAAAATTGCAGGAATTTACCTTATTTTGAGGCAAAATTGCAGAAATTTCCCTTATTTGGGGCAAAATTGCAGAAATTTCACTTATTTTCAGGTAAAAAGGCTGAAATATCCTTTATTTTGGGGCAAAAAGGAAGAAATTCCCCTTATTTTGGGGCAAAATTGCAGAAATTTTCCTTATTTTGGGGCAAAAAGGCTGAAATTCTTATTTTGAGGTAAAATGCTGAAATTCCCCATATTTTGGGGCAAAAGGCAAAACTTCTTTTTATTTTGGGGCAAAGAGGCACAAATTTCTCTTATTTTCGGGCAAAATTGCAGAAATTTCATTTATTTCAGGGCAAAAAGTCAGAAATTCCTTTTATTTTGGGGCAAAGAGCAGAAATTTCTTTTATTATGGTACAAAATTGAAGAAATTTTTCTTATTTTGAAACAAAAAGGCAGAAAATTCCCCTTATTTTGAGGCAAAAGGCAGAAATTATTCTCAATTTGAGGTAAAATGCAGAAATTCCCTTTATTTTGGGGCTAAAAAACAGAAATTCCCTGTATTTTGAAGCAAAATTGCAGAAATTCTCATAATTTTTGGGCAAAAAGGCAGAAATTCTCCTTATTATGGGGCAAAAAGACAGAAAATCTCCTTTTTCGGGAGCAAACAGTCAGAAATTCCCCTTATTTTGGGGCAAAATTGCAGAAATTTCCTTTACATTGGGGCAAAATTGTAGAAATTTCCCTTATTTTGGGGCAAAATTGCATAAATTTCACGTATTTCAGGGAAAAAAGGCAGAAATTTTTTTGGGGGGGCAAAAAGGCAGAAATTTTTTTTATTTTGGTACAAAATTGCAGAAATTTTTCTTATTTTGGGGCAAAAAGTCAGAAATTCCCTATATTTTGGGGCAAAAAGGCAGAAATTCCCCTTATTTTGAGGTAAAAAGGCTGAAATTCCCCTTATTTTGGGGCAAAAAGACAGAAATTTCGTTTATTTTGGGAAAAAGGCAGAAATTGCACTTATTTTGAGTCAAAAAGGTGGAAATTCCCCTTATTTTGGGGCAAAAATGAAGAAATTTGCTTTTTTATGGCAAAAGGTATACATTCCCTTTATTTTCGGGCAAAAAGGCAGAAATTCTTTGTATTTTGGAACAAAATTGCAGAAATTCTCATAATTTTCGGGCAAAAAGGCAGAAATTCTCCTTATTTTGGGGCAAAAAGACAGAAAATCTCCTTTTTCGGGAGCAAACAGTCAGAAATTCCCCTTATTTTGGGGCAAAATTGCAGAAATTTCCTTTACATTGGGGCAAAATTGCAGAAATTTCCCTTATTTTGGGGCAAAATTGCAGAAATTTCACTTATTTCAGGGAAAAAAGGCAGAAATTTTCCTCATTTTGGGGCAAAAATGAAGAAATTCCAAATATTTTGTGGCAAAAATGCAAAAATTCCCCTTATTTTGTGATAAAAAGGCAGAAATTTCCCTTATATGGGGGCAAAAAGCAGAAATTTCCCTTATTATGGGGCAAAATTGAAGAAATTTCACTTATTTCAGGGTAATAAGTCAGAAATTTTCCTTATTTGGGGCAAAAAAGACAGAAATTCCTTTTGTTTTGGGGGACAAAGTCAGAAATTCCACTTATTTAGAAGCAAAAAAGCAGAAATTCCCCTTATTTTGGAGCAAAAATGAAGAAATTTTTTTTTTGTGGCAAAAGGTATGCATTCTTCTTATTTTCAGGCTAAAAAGCAGAAATTCCCCGTATTTTGGAGCAAAATTGCAGAAATTCCCCTAATTGTGGGGCAAAAAGAGAGAAATTCTTTTTATTTTGGGGCAAAACTCAGAAATTCCACTTATTTTGGGACAAAATTCCAGAAATTTCACTTATTTTGGGGCAAAATTGCAGAAATTTCACTTATTTTGGCAAAATTGCAGAAATTTAAATTATTTCAGAAAAAAAGCAGAAATTTTCTTATTTTGGTGCAAAAAGGCAGAAATTTCTTTTATTTTGGTACAAAATTGCAGAAATTTTTCTTATTTGGGGGCAAAAAGCAGAAATCCCCTATATTTTGGGGCAAAAATGCATAAATTCCTCTTATTTTGAGGTAAAAAGGCTGAAATTTCCCTTATTTGGGGGCAAAAAGACAGAAATTTCCCTTATTTTGAGGCAAAATTGCAGAAATTTCACTTATTTCAGGGTAATAAGTCAGAAATTTTTCTTACTTTGGGGCAAAAAACAGAAATTCCCTTTGTTTTGGGGGAAAAAGACAGAAATTCCACTTATTTAGAGGCAAAAAAGCAGAAATTCTTCTTTATTGGAGCAAAAATGAAGAAATTTATCTTTTTTTGTGGCAAAAGGTATACATTTCGCTTATTTTCGGGCTAAAAAGCAGAAATTCCCCGTATTTTGTATCAAAATTGCAGAAATTCCCCTTATTTTGAAGCAAAAATAAAGAAATTTCCCTTTTTTATGGTAAAAAGGTATGCATTCTTCTTATTTTCGGGCAAAAAGGCAGAAATTCCCCGTATTTTGGAGCAAAATTGCAGAAATTCCCCTAATTGTGGGGCAAAAAGGCAGAAATTCCCTATATGTTGGGGCAAAAAGACAGAAATTCTCCTTATTTCGGGGCAAAACTCAGAAATTCCACTTATTTTGGGGCAAAATTCCAGAAATTTCCCTTATTTTAGGGCAAAATTGCAGAAATTTCACTTATTTTGGGGCAAAATTGCAGAAAATTCACTTATTTCAGAAAAAAAAGCAGAATTTATTTATTTTGGTGCAAAAAGGCAGAAATTTCTTTTATTTTGGTACAAAATTGCAGAAATTTTTCTTATTTTGGGGCGAAAAGGCAGAAATCTCCCATATTTTGTGGCAAAAATGCAGAAATTCCTCTTATTTTGAGGTAAAAAGGCTGAAATTCCCCTTATTTGGGGGCAAAAAGGCAGAAATTTCCCTTATTTTGTGGCAAAATTGCAGAAATTTCACTTATTTCAGGGTAATAAGTCAGAAATTGTTTTTACTTTGGGGCAAAAAAGACAGAAATTCTCTTTGTTTTGGGGGATAAAGACAGAAATTCCACTTATTTAGAGGCAAAAAAGCAGAAATTCCCCTTATTTTGGAGCAAAACTGAAGAAATTTCCCTTTTTTATGGCAAAAAGGTATGCATTCTTCTTATTTTCGGGCAAAAAGGCAGAAATTCCCCATATTTTGAAGCAAAATTGCAGAAATTCCCCTAATGGTGGGGCAAGAAGGGAGAAATTCCCTATATTTTGGGGCAAAAAGACAGAAATTCTCCTTATTTTGGGGCAAAACTCAGAAATTCCACTTATTTTGGTGCAAAATTCCAGAAATATCACTTATTTTGGGGCAAAATTGCAGAAATTTCACTTATTTTGAGGCAAAATTGCAGAAATTTCACTTATTTTGAGTCAAAAAGGCAGAAAATTTAATTATTTTGGGGTAAAAATTAAGAAATTCCCCTTGTTTTGAGGTAAAAAGGCAAAATTCCCCTTTTTTGGAGGCAAAAAGGCAGAAATTCCCCGTATTTTGGGGCAAAAAGCAGATATTTCCCTTATTTTTGGGGAAAAATTTTAGAAATTTAACTTATTTCAGGGCAAAAAGTCAGAAATTCCGTTTATTTTTGGGGAAAAGTCAGAAATTGCACTTATTTTGAGTCAAAAAGGCGGAAAATCCCCTTATTTTGGAGTAAAAATGAAGAAATTTCCCTTTTTTATGGCAAAAGGTATACATTCTTTTTATTTTCGGGCAAAAAGGCAGAAATTCCCTGTATTTTGGAGCAAAATTGCAGAAATTCCTCTAATTTTGGGGCAAAAACGCAGAACTTCCCCTTATTTTGGGGTAAAACTGCAGAAATTTCACTTATTTCGCGGCAAAATGGCAGAAATTCACTTCATTTTCGGCGAAAAGGGAGAAAATTCCCGTATTTTGGAGCAAAATTGCAGAAATTCACCTAATTTTGGGGTAAAACATGCAGTAATTTTCTTTATTTTAAGGCAAAAAGGCAGAAATTCCCCTTATTTTGTGGCAAAAATCAGAAATTCCCCTTATTTTATAAAAACTTGCAGAAATTTCCTTTATTATGGGGAAAAATTGCAGAAATTTCTTTTATTGTAAGGCAAAATTGCAGAAATTTCATTTATTTCAGAGAAAAAAACAAAAATTTTTTTTATTTTAGGGCAAAATGCAGAAATTTCCATTATTTTGGGGCACAAAGACAGAAATTCACCTTCTTTTGGGGTAAAATTTCAAACATTTCACATATTTCAGGGCAAAAAGGCAGAAATTCCCCTTATTTGGGGGTAAAAAGGCAGAAATTCTTCATATTTTGGGTTAAAATTGCAGAAATTTCCCTTGTTTGGGGGCAAAAAGGCAGAAAATCCCCTTAATTTCGGGCAAAAAGGCAGAAATTCCCCGTATTTTGGAGCAAAATTGCAGAAATTCCCCTAATTGTGGGACAAAAAGGCAGAAGTTCCCGATATGTTGGGGCAAAAAGACAGAAATTCTCCTTATTTTCGGGCAAAACTCAGAAATTCCATTTATTTTGGGGCAAAATTCCAGAAATTTCCCTTATTTTGGGGCAAAATTGCAGAAATTTCACTTATTTCAGGGCAAAATTCAAAAATTGCTTTTATTTCGGGGCAAAAAGACAGAAATTCCGTTTACTTTTGGGTAAAAAGGCAGAAATTTCACTTATTTTGAGGTAAGAAGGCAGAAATTCCTCTTATTTTGCGGCAAAAATGAAGAAATTTCCCTTTTTTGTGGCAAAAGGTATACATTCCCCTTATTTTCGGGCAAAAAAGCAGAAATTCCCCGTATTTTGGAGCACAATTGCAGAAAATCCCCTAATTGTGGGGCAAAAAGGCAGAAATTCCCATTATTTTGATGTCAAAAAGGCAGGAATTCACCTTATTTTGGGCTAAAATTGCAGAAATTTCACATATTTCAGGGCAAAAAGGCAGAAATTTCCCTTCATTTGGGGCAAAAATGAAGAAATTTCCCTTTTTTATGGCAAAAAGGTATGCATTCCCCTTATTTTCGGCAAAAAGGCAGAAATTCCCCGTATTTTGGAGCAAAATTGCAGAAATTCCCCTAATTGTGGGGCAAAAAGGCAGAAATTTTCTTTATTTTAGGGCAAAACTCAGAAATTCCACTTATTTTGGGGCAAAATTCCAGAAATTTCCCTTATTTTGGGGCAAAATTGCAGAAATTTCACTTATTTTGGGGCAAAATTGCAGAAATTTCCCTTATTTCAGGTAAAAATGGCAGAAATTTTTCTTATTTTGGGGCAAAAATGCAGAAATTCCTAATATTTTGTGGCAAAAATGTAGAAATTCCCCTTATTTTGAGGTAAAAAGGCTGAAATTCCCCTTATTTGGGTGCAAAAAGGCAGAAATTTTTCTTATTTTGGGGCAAAATTGCAGACATTTCACTTATTTCAGGGTAATAAGTCAGAAATTTTCCTTATTTTGGGGCAAAAAAGACAGAAATTCCCCTAATTGTGGGGCAAAAAGGCAGAAATTCCCTATATGTTGGGGCAAAAAGACAGAAATTCTCCTTATTTTGGGGCAAAACTCAAAAATTCCACTTATTTTGAAGCAAAATTGCAGAAATTCTCATAATTTTCGGGCAAAAGGCAAAAATTCTCCTTATTTTGGGGCAAAAAGACAGAAAATCTTCTTTTTTGGGAGCAAACAGTCAGAAATTTTCCTTATTTTGGGGCAAAATTGCAGAAATTTCCTTTACATTGGGGCAAAATTGCAGAAATTTCCATATTTTGGGGCAAAATTGCAGAAATTTCACTTATTTCAGGGAAAAAAGGCGAAAATTTTTTTTGGGGGGCAAAAAGGCAGAAATTTTTTTTATTTTGGTACAAAATTGCAGAAATTTTTCTTATTTTGGGGCAAAAAGTCAGAAATTCCTCATATTTTGGGGCAAAAAGGCAGAAATTCCCCTTATTTTGAGGTAAAAAGGCTGAAATTCCCCTTATTTTGGGGCAAAAAGACAGAAATTTCGTTTATTTTGGGGAAAAGGCAGAAATTGCACTTATTTTGAGTCAAAAAGGTGGAAAATCCCCTTATTTTGGGGCAAAAATGAAGAAATTTGCTTTTTTTATGGCAAAAAGGTATACATTCCCTTTATTTTTGGGCAAAATGGCACAAATTCCCCGTATTTTGGAGCAACATTGCAGAAATTCCCCTAATTTTTGGGCAAAAAGGCAGAAATTCCCCTTATTTTGGGGTAAAACTGCAGAAATTTCACTTTTTTGCGGCAAAATGTCAGAAATTCCCCTTATTTTCGGCAAAAAAAGCAGATAATCCCCTTATTTTAGGGAAAAATTGCAGAAATTTCTCTTATTTTGGGGCAAAATTGCAGAAATTTCACTTATTTCGCGGCAAAATGTCAGAAATTCCCCTTATTTTAGGCAAAAAAGGCAGACAATTCCCGTATTTTGGAGAATAAATTGCAGAAATTCACCTAATTTTAGGGTAAAAAAATACAGTAATTTTCTTTATTTTTGGGCAAAAAGGCAGAAATTCTCCTTATTTTAGGGCAAAAAGGCAGAAATTCTTCTTATTTTAGGGCAAAATTGCAGAAATTTTCCTTATTTGGGGGCAAAAAACAGAAATTCCCCTTATTTTGGGGCAAAATTGCAGAAATTTCCCTTATTATGGGGAAAAATTGCAGAAATTTCCCTTATTTTAGGGCAAAATTGCAGAAATTTCACTTATTTCAGAGAAAAAAAGCAAAATTTTTCTTATTTTGGGGCAAAAAGGCAGAAATTCCCATTATTTTGGGGCAAAAAGGCAGAAATTCACCTTATTTTGGGGTAAAATTGCAGAAATTTCACATATTTCAGGGCAAAAAGACAGAAATTCCCCTTATTTTAAGGCAGAAAGGCAGAAATTCCCCTTATTTTGGAATAAAATTGCAGAAATTTTTTTTCTTTAGGGGCAAAAAGGCAGAAAATCCACTTAATTTCGGGTAAAAAAGCAGAAATTCCTCTTATTTTGGAGCAAAATTGCAGAAACTCCCCTAATTTTGGGGCATAAAGGCAGAAATTCCCTTTATTTTGGGGCAAAAATAGAGAAATTCTCATTATTTTGGGGCAAAAATCAGAAATTTCCCTTATTTCGGGTCAAAATTTTAGAAATTTCTTTTATATTGTTACAGACTTGCAGAAATTTTTCTTATTTTGTGGCAAAAAGGCAGAAATTTCCCATATTTTGGTGCAAAAAGCCTAAAATTTCCTTTATTATGAGGTAAAATCCTGAAATTCCCCATATTTTGGGGCAAAAAGGCAGAAATTCCCCTCATTTGGAGGCAAAAATACACAAATTTCCCTTATTTTCGGGCATAATTGCAGGAATTTCATTTATTTCAGGGCAAAAAGTCAGAAATTCCTTTTATTTTGGGGCAAAAAGCAGAAATTTCTTTTATTTTGATACAAAATTGTAGAAATTTTCCTTATTTTGGAACAAAAAGGCAAAAATTACCCATATTTTGGGAAAAAAGGCAGAAATTCCCCTTATTTTGAGGTAAAAAGGCTGAAATTCCCGTTATTTTGGGGTAAAAAGGCAGAAATTCCCTTTACTTTGTGGCAAAAAGGCAGAAATTCCCGTTAATTGGGGCAGAAAAGCAGAAATTTTCCTTATTTAAGGGCAATAGGGCAGATATTCCCCATATTTTGTGGCAAAAAGGCAGAAATTCCCCTTATTTGGAGGTAAAATGATGAAATTCCCCTTTTTTTCGGCAAAAAGGCAGAAATTCCTATTATTTTGGGGCAAAATTGCAGAAATTTCCTTTATTTTGGGGCAAAATTGCAGAAATTTCCCTTATTTTGGGGCAAAATTGCAGAAATTTCACTTATTTCAGGGAAAAAGCACAGAAATTTCTCTTATTTTGGGGCAAATAGGCAGAAATTTCTTTTATTTTGGTGCAAAATTGCAGAAATTTTCTTTATTTTGGGGCAAAAATGAAGAAATTCCCCATATTTTGGGGCAAAAAGGAAGAGATTCCCCTAATCATGAGGTAAAATGCTGAAATATCCCTTATTTTGGGGCAAAAAGACAGAAATTCCCTTTATTTTGTGGCAAAAAGGCAAAAATTTCCCTTATTTTGGGGCAAAATTGCAGAAATTTCACTTATTTCAGGGCAAAATTCAAAAATTCCTTTTATTTTTGGGCAAAAAGAGAAATTTTGTTTATTTTTGGGTAAAAAGGCAGAAATTTCACTTATTGTGAGGTAAGAAGGCAGAAATTCCTCTTATTTTGGGGCAAAAATGAAGAAATTTCCCTTTTTTTGTGGCAAAAGGTATATATTCTCCTTATTTTCGGGCAAAAAAGCAGAAATATCCCGTTTTTTGGAGCACAATTGCAGAAAATCCCCTAATTGTGGGGCAAAAAGGCAGAAATTCCCTATATGTTGGGGCAAAAAGACAGAAATTCTCCTTATTTTGGGGCAAAACTCAGAAATTCCACTTAGTTTGGGGCAAAATTACAGAAATTTCTCTTATTTTGGGGCAAATTTGCAGAAATTTCACTTATTTTGGGGCAAAATTGCAGAAATTTCACTTATTTCAGATAAAAAAAAGGCAGAAATTTTTCTTATTTTAGGGCAAAAAGGCAGAAATTCCTAATATTTTGTGGCAAAAATGCAGAAATTCCCTTTATTTTGAGGTAAAAAGGCTGAAATTCCCCTTATTTGGGGGCAAAAAGGCAGAAATTTCCCTTATTTTGGGGCAAAATTGCAGAAATTTCACTTATTTCAGGGCAAAATTGAAAAATTCCTTTTATTTTGGGGCTAAAAGTCAGAAATTCCGTATATTTTTGGGTAAAAAGGCAGAAATTTCACTTATTTTGAGGTAAGAAGGCAGAAATTCCTCTTATTTTGGGGCAAAAATGAAGAAATTTCCCTTTTTTGTGGCAAAAGTTATACATTCCCCTTATTTTCGGGCAAAAAAGCAGAAATTCCCCGTATTTAGGAGCAAGATTGCAGAAAATCCCCTAATTGTGGGGCAAAAAGGCAGAAATTCCCTATATGTTGGGGCAAAAAGACAGAAATTCTCCTTATTTTGGGGCAAAACTCAGAAATTCCACTTATTTTGGGGCAAAATTCCAGAAATTTCCCTTATTTTGGGGCAAAATTGCAGAAATTTTACTTATTTTGGGGCAAAATTGCAGAAATTTCACTTATTTCAGGTAAAAATGGCAGAAATTTTTCTTATTTTGGGGCAAAAAGGCAGAAATTCCTAATATTTTGTGGCAAAAATGCAGAAATTCCCCTTATTTTGAGGTAAAAAGGCTGAAATTCCCCTTATTTGGGGGCAAAAAGGCAGAAATTTCCCTTATTTTGGGGCAAAATTGCAAACATTTCACTTATTTCAGGGAAATAAGTCAGAAATTTTCCTTATTTTGGGGCAAAAAACACTGAAATTCCCTTTGTTTTGGAAGGAAAATACAGAAATTCCACTTCTTTAGAGGCAAAAAGGCAGAAATTCCCCTTATTTTGAAGCAAAAATGAAGAAATTCCCCTAATTGTTGGGCAAAAAGGCAGAAATTCCCTATATGTTGGGGCAAAAAGACAGAAATTCTTCTTATTTTGGGACAAAACTCAGAAATTCCACTTATTTTGGGGCAAAATTGCAGGAATTTACCTTATTTTGAGGCAAAATTGCAGAAATTTCCCTTATTTGGGGCAAAACTGCAGAAATTTCACTTATTTTCAGGTAAAAAGGCTGAAATATCCTTTATTTTGGGGCAAAAAGGAAGAAATTCCCCTTATTTTGGGGCAAAATTGCAGAAATTTTCCTTATTTTGGGGCAAAAAGGCTGAAATTCTTATTTTGAGGTAAAATGCTGAAATTCCCCATATTTTGGGGCAAAAGGCAAAACTTCTTCTTATTTTGGGGCAAAGAGGCACAAATTTCTCTTATTTTCGGGCAAAATTGCAGAAATTTCATTTATTTCAGGGCAAAAAGTCAGAAATTCCTTTTATTTTGGGGCAAAGAGCAGAAATTTCTTTTATTATGGTACAAAATTGAAGAAATTTATCTTATTTTGAAACAAAAAGGCAGAAAATTCCCCTTATTTTGAGGCAAAAGGCAGAAATTATTCTCAATTTGAGGTAAAATGCAGAAATTCCCTTTAATTTGGGGCTAAAAAACAGAAATTCCCTGTATTTTGAAGCAAAATTGCAGAAATTCTCATAATTTTTGGGCAAAAAGGCAGAAATTCTCCTTATTATGGGGCAAAAAGACAGAAAATCTCCTTTTTCGGGAGCAAACAGAAATTCCCCTTATTTTGGGGCAAAATTGCAGAAATTTCATTTACATTGGGGCAAAATTGTAGAAATTTCCCTTATTTTGGGGCAAAATTGCATAAATTTCACGTATTTCAGGGAAAAAAGGCAGAAATTTTTTTGGGGGGGCAAAAAGGCAGAAATTTTTTTTATTTTGGTACAAAATTGCAGAAATTTTTCTTATTTTGGGGCAAAAAGTCAGAAATTCCCTATATTTTGGGGCAAAAAGGCAGAAATTCCCCTTATTTTGAGGTAAAAAGGCTGAAATTCCCCTTATTTTGGGGCAAAAAGACAGAAATTTCGTTTATTTTGGGGAAAAGGCAGAAATTGCACTTATTTTGAGTCAAAAAGGTGGAAATTCCCCTTATTTTGGGGCAAAAATGAAGAAATTTGCTTTTTTATGGCAAAAGGTATACATTCCCTTTATTTTCGGGCAAAAAGGCAGAAATTCTTTGTATTTTGGAACAAAATTGCAGAAATTCTCATAATTTTCGGGCAAAAAGGCAGAAATTCTCCTTATTTTGGGGCAAAAAGACAGAAAATCTCCTTTTTCAGGAGCAAACAGTCAGAAATTCCCCTTATTTTGGGGCAAAATTGCAGAAATTTCCTTTACATTGGGGCGAAATTGCAGAAATTTCCCTTATTTTGGGGCAAAACTGAAGAAATTTTCTTTTTTTATGGCAAAAAGGTATGCATTCTTCTTATTTTCGGGCAAAAAGGCAGAAATTCCCCTATTTTGGAGCAAAATTGCAGAAATTCCCCTAATTGTGGGGCAAAAAGGGAGAAATTCCCTATATGTTGTGGCAAAAAGACAGAAATTCTCCTTATTTTGGGGCAAAACTCAGAAATTCCACTTATTTTAGGGCAAAATTCCAGAAATTTCCCTTATTTTGGGGCAAAATTGCAGAAATTTCACTTATTTTGGAGCAAAATTGCAGAAATTTCACTTATTTCATGGTAAAAAGGCAGAAATTTTCCTCATTTTGGGGCAAAAATGAAGAAATTCCAAATATTTTGTGGCAAAAATGCAAAAATTCCCCTTATTTTGTGATAAAAAGGCAGAAATTTCCCTTATTTGGGGGCAAGAAGCAGAAATTTCCCTTATTTGGAGGCAAAATTGAAGAAATTTCACTTATTTCAGGGTAATAAGTCAAAAATTTTCCTTATTTGGGGCAAAAAAGACAGAAATTCCTTTTGTTTTGGGGGAAAAAGTCAGAAATTCCACTTATTTAGAAGCAAAAAAGCAGAAATTCCCCTTATTTTGGAGCAAAAATGAAGAAATTTTTTTTTGTGGCAAAAGGTATGCATTCTTCTTATTTTCAGGCTAAAAAGCAGAAATTCCCCGTATTTTGGAGCAAAATTGCAGAAATTCCCCTAATTGTGGGGCAAAAAGACAGAAATTCTTTTTATTTTGGGGCAAAACTCAGAAATTCCACTTATTTTGGGACAAAATTCCAGAAATTTCACTTATTTTGGGGCAAAATTGCAGAAATTTCACTTATTTTGGCAAAATTGCAGAAATTTCAATTATTTCAGAAAAAAAGCAGAAATTTTCTTATTTTGGTGCAAAAAGGCAGAAATTTCTTTTATTTTGGTACAAAATTGCAGAAATTTTTCTTATTTGGGGGCAAAAAGCAGAAATCCCCTATATTTTGGGGCAAAAATGCATAAATTCCTCTTATTTTGAGGTAAAAAGGCTGAAATTTCCCTTATTTGGGGGCAAAAAGACAGAAATTTCCCTTATTTTGAGGCAAAATTGCAGAAATTTCACTTATTTCAGGGTAATAAGTCAGAAATTTTTCTTACTTTGGGGCAAAAAACAGAAATTCCCTTTGTTTTGGGGGAAAAAGACAGAAATTCCACTTATTTAGAGGCAAAAAAGCAGAAATTCTTCTTTATTGGAGCAAAAATGAAGAAATTTATCTTTTTTTGTGGCAAAAGGTATACATTCCGCTTATTTTCGGGCTAAAAAGCAGAAATTCCCCGTATTTTGTATCAAAATTGCAGAAATTCCCCTTATTTTGGAGCAAAAATAAAGAAATTTCCCTTTATTATGGTAAAAAGGTATGCATTCTTCTTATTTTCGGGCAAAAAGGCAGAAATTCCCCGTATTTTGGAGCAAAATTGCAGAAATTCCCCTAATTGTGGGGCAAAAAGGCAGAAATTCCCTATATGTTGGGGCAAAAAGACAGAAATTCTCCTTATTTCGGGGCAAAACTCAGAAATTCCACTTATTTTGGGGCAAAATTCCAGAAATTTCCCTTATTTTAGGGCAAAATTGCAGAAATTTCACTTATTTTGGGGCAAAATTGCAGAAATTTCACTTATTTCAGAAAAAAAAGCAGAATTTATTTATTTTGGTGCAAAAAGGCAGAAATTTCTTTTATTTTGGTACAAAATTGCAGAAATTTTTCTTATTTTGGGGCGAAAAGGCAGAAATCTCCCATATTTTGTGGCAAAAATGCAGAAATTTCTTTTATTTTGAGGTAAAAAGGCTGAAATTCCCCTTATTTGGGGGCAAAAAGGCAGAAATTTCCCTTATTTTGGGGCAAAATTGCAGAAATTTCACTTATTTCAGGGTAATAAGTCAGAAATTGTTTTTACTTTGGGGCAAAAAAGACAGAAATTCTCTTTGTTTTGGGGGAAAAAGACAGAAATTCCACTTATTTAGAGGCACAAAAGCAGAAATTCCCCTTATTTTGGAGCAAAACTGAAGAAATTTCCCTTTTTTATGGCAAAAAGGTATGCATTCTTCTTATTTTCGGGCAAAAAGGCAGAAATTCCCCCTATTTTGAAGCAAAATTGCAGAAATTCCCCTAATGGTGGGGCAAGAAGGGAGAAATTCCCTATATTTTGGGGCAAAAAGACAGAAATTCTCCTTATTTTGGGGCAAAACTCAGAAATTCCACTTATTTTGGTGCAAAATTCCAGAAATTTCCCTTATTTGGGGGCAAAATTGCAGAAATTTCACTTATTTTGGGGCAAAATTGCAGAAATTTAACTTATTTAAGAAAAAAATTCAGAAATTTTCCTATTTTGGTGCAAAAAGGCAGAAATTTTTTTTATTTTGATACAAAATTGCAGAAATTTTTCTTTTTTGGGGGCAAAAAGGCAGAAATCACTATATATTGGGGCAAAAATGCAGAAATTCCTCTTATTTTGAGGAAAAAAGGCGAAATTTTCCTTATTTGGGGGCAAAAAGGCAGAAATTTCCCTTATTTTGAGGCAAAATTGCAGAAATTTCACTTATTTCAGTGTAATAAGTCAGAAATTTTCCTTATTTTGGGGCAAAAAAGCCAAAAATTCCCTTTGTTTTGGGGGAAAAAGACAGAAATTCCACTTTTTTAGAGGCAAAAAAGCAGAAATTCCTTTTATTTTGGAGTAAAAATGAAGAAATTTCCCTTTTTTGTGGCAAAAGGTATACATTCCACTTATATTTGGGCTAGAAAGCAGAAATTACCCGTATTTTGGAGCAAAATTGCAGAAATTCCCCTAATTGTGGGGCAAAAATGCAGAAATTTCCTATATGTTAGGGCAAAAAGACAGAAATTCTCCTTATTTTGGGGCAAAACTCAGAAATTCCACTTATTTTGGGGCAAAATTCCAGAAATTTCCCTAATTTTGTAGCAAAATTGCAGAAATTTCACTTATCTTGGGGCAAAATTGCAGAAATTTCACTTATTTCATAGTAAAAAGGCAGAAATTTTCCTTATTTTTGGGCAAAAATGCAGAGATTCCAAATATTTTGTGGTAAAAATGCAAAAATCCCCCTTATTTTGAGGTAAAAAGGCAGAAATTCCCCTTATTTGGGGGCAAAAATCAGAAATTTTCCTTATTCTGGGGCAAAATTGCAGAAATTTCACTTATTTCAGGGTAATAAGTCAGAAATTTTCCTTATTTGGGGCAAAAAAGACAGAAATTCCCTTTGTTTTGGGAAAAAAAGACAGAAATTCCACTTATTTAGAAGCAAAAAATCAGAAATTTCCCTTATTTTGGTGCAAAAATGAAGAAATTTCCCTTTTTTGTGGCAAAAGGTATACATTCCCCTTATTTTCAGGCTAAAAAGCAGAAATTCCCCGTATTTTGGAGCAAAATTGCATAAATTCCCCTAATTGTGGGGCAAAAAGGCAGAAATTCCCTATATGTTGGGGCAAAAAGACAGAAATTCTCTTTATTTTGGGGCAAAACTCAGAAATTCCACTTATTTTGGGCCAAAATTCCAGAAATATCACTTATTTTGGGGCAAAATTGCAGGAATTTCACTTATTTTGGGGCAAAATTGCAGAAATTTCACTTATTTCAGAAAAAAAAGCAGAAATTTTCTTATTTTGATGCAAAAGGCAGAAATTTCTTTTATTTTGGTACAAAATTGCAGAAATTTTTCTTATTTGGGGGCAAAAAGGCATAAATCTCTTATATTTTGGGGCAAAAATGCATAAATTCCTCTTATTTTGAGGTAAAAAGGCTGAAATTCCCCTTATTTGGGGGCAAAAAGGCAGAAATTTTCCTTATTTTGAGGCAAAATTGCAGAAATTTCACTTATTTCAGGGTAATAAGTCAGAAATTTTCCTTATTTTGGGGCAAAAAACAGAAATTTCCTTGGTTTTGGGGGAAAAAGACAGAAATTCCACTTATTTAGAGGCAAAAAAGCAGAAATTCTTCTTATTTTGAAGCAAAAATGAAGAAATTTATCTTTTTTGTGGCAAAAGGTATACATTCCCCTTATTTTCGGGCTAAAAAGAAGAAATTCCCCGTATTTTGGAGCAAAATTGAAGAAATTCCCCTTATTTTGGAGCAAAAATGAAGAAATTTCCCTTTTTTATGGCAAAAAGGTATGCATTCTTTATATATTCGTGCAAAAAGGCAGAAATTCCCCGTATTTTGGAGCAAAATTGCAGAAATTCCCCTAAATGTGGGGCAAAAATGCAGAAATTCCCTATATTTTATGACAAAAAGAGAGAAATTCTCCTTATTTTGGGGCAAAACTCAGAAATTCCACTTATTTTGGGGCAAAATTCCAGAAATTTCCCTTATTTAGGGGCAAAATTGCAGAAATTTCACTTATTTTGGGGCAAAATTGCAGAAATTTCACTTATTTCAGAGAAAAAAAGCAGAAATTTTCCTTATTTTGGTGCAAAAAGGCAGAAATTCCTAATATTTTGTGGGAAAAAGGCAGAAATTCCCCTTATTTTGAGGTAAAAAAGCTGAAATTCCCCTTCATTGGGGGCAAAAAGGCAGAAATTTCCCTTATTTTGGGGCAAAATTGCAGAAATTTCACTTATTTCAGGGTAATAAGTCAGAAATTTTCCTTATTTTGGGGCCAAATGACAGAAATTTTCTTTGTTTTGGGGGGAAAAGACAGAAATTCCACTTATTTAGAGGCAAAAAAGCATAAATTCCCCTTATTTTGGAGCAAAAATGAAGAAATTTCCTTTTTTTATGGCAAAAAGGTATGCATTCTTTATATTTTCGGGCAAAAAAGCAGAAATTCCCCGTATTTTGGAGCAAAATTGCAGAAATTCCCCTAATTGTGGGGCGAAAAGGCAGAAATTCCCTGTGTGTTGAGGCAAAAAGACAGAAATTCTCCTTATTTTGGGGCAAAACTCAGAAATTCCACTTATTATGGGGCAAAATTGCAGAAATTTCACTTATTTCAGAGTAATAAGTCAGAAATTTTCCTTATTTTGGTGCAAAAAAGACAAAAATTCCCTTTGTTTTGAAGGATAAAGACAGAAATTCCACTTATTTAGAGGCAAAAAAGCAGAAATTCCCATTATTTTGGAGCAAAACTGAAGAAATTTCTCTTTTTTATCGCAAAAAGGTATGCATTCTTCTTATTTTCGGGCAAAAGGCAGAAATTCCCCGTATTTTGGATCAAAATTGCAGAAATTCCCCTAATTGTGGGGCAAAACGGCAGAAATTCCCTATATGTTGGGGCAAAAAGACAGAAATTCTCCTTATTTCGGGGGAAAACTCAGAAATTCCACTTATTTTGGGGCAAAATTCCAGAAATTTCCCTTATTTTGGGGCAAAATTGCAGAAATTTCACTTATTTTGAAGCAAAATTGCAGAAATTTCACTTATTTAAAAAAAATTCAGAAATTTTCCTATTTTGGTGCAAAAAGGCAGAAATTTCTTTGATTTTGGTACAAAATTGCAGAAATTTTTCTCATTTTGGGGCAAAAAGGCAGAAATCTCCCATATTTTGGGGCAAAAATGCAGAAATTCCCCTTATTTTGAGGTAAAAAGGCTGAAATTCCCATTATTTCGGGGCAAAAAGGCAGAAATTTCCCTTATTTTGAGGCAAAATTGCAGAAATTTCACTTATTTCAGGGTAATAAGTCAGAAATTTTCCTTATTTTGGGGCAAAAAACAGAAATTTCCTTGGTTTTGGGGGAAAAAGACAGAAATTCCACTTATTTAGAGGCAAAAAAGCAGAAATTCTTCTTATTTTGAAGCAAAAATGAAGAAATTTATCTTTTTTGTGGCAAAAGGTATACATTCCCCTTATTTTCGGGCTAAAAAGAAGAAATTCCCCGTATTTTGGAGCAAAATTGAAGAAATTCCCCTTATTTTGGAGCAAAAATGAAGAAATTTCCCTTTTTTATGGCAAAAAGGTATGCATTCTTTATATATTCGTGCAAAAAGGCAGAAATTCCCCGTATTTTGGAGCAAAATTGCAGAAATTCCCCTAAATGTGGGGCAAAAATGCAGAAATTCCCTATATTTTATGACAAAAAGAGAGAAATTCTCCTTATTTTGGGGCAAAACTCAGAAATTCCACTTATTTTGGGGCAAAATTCCAGAAATTTCCCTTATTTAGGGGCAAAATTGCAGAAATTTCACTTATTTTGGGGCAAAATTGCAGAAATTTCACTTATTTCAGAGAAAAAAAGCAGAAATTTTCCTTATTTTGGTGGAAAAAGGCAGAAATTCCTAATATTTTGTGGGAAAAAGGCAGAAATTCCCCTTATTTTGAGGTAAAAAAGCTGAAATTCCCCTTCATTGGGGGCAAAAAGGCAGAAATTTCCCTTATTTTGGGGCAAAATTGCAGAAATTTCACTTATTTCAGGGTAATAAGTCAGAAATTTTCCTTATTTTGGGGCCAAATGACAGAAATTTTCTTTGTTTTGGGGGGAAAAGACAGAAATTCCACTTATTTAGAGGCAAAAAAGCATAAATTCCCCTTATTTTGGAGCAAAAATGAAGAAATTTCCTTTTTTTATGGCAAAAAGGTATGCATTCTTTATATTTTCGGGCAAAAAAGCAGAAATTCCCCGTATTTTGGAGCAAAATTGCAGAAATTCCCCTAATTGTGGGGCGAAAAGGCAGAAATTCCCTGTGTGTTGAGGCAAAAAGACAGAAATTCTCCTTATTTTGGGGCAAAACTCAGAAATTCCACTTATTATGGGGCAAAATTGCAGAAATTTCACTTATTTCAGAGTAATAAGTCAGAAATTTTCCTTATTTTGGTGCAAAAAAGACAAAAATTCCCTTTGTTTTGAAGGATAAAGACAGAAATTCCACTTATTTAGAGGCAAAAAAGCAGAAATTCCCATTATTTTGGAGCAAAACTGAAGAAATTTCTCTTTTTTATCGCAAAAAGGTATGCATTCTTCTTATTTTCGGGCAAAAGGCAGAAATTCCCCGTATTTTGGATCAAAATTGCAGAAATTCCCCTAATTGTGGGGCAAAACGGCAGAAATTCCCGATATGTTGGGGCAAAAAGACAGAAATTCTCCTTATTTCGGGGGAAAACTCAGAAATTCCACTTATTTTGGGGCAAAATTCCAGAAATTTCCCTTATTTTGGGGCAAAATTGCAGAAATTTCACTTATTTTGAAGCAAAATTGCAGAAATTTCACTTATTTAAAAAAATTCAGAAATTTTCCTATTTTGGTGCAAAAAGGCAGAAATTTCTTTGATTTTGGTACAAAATTGCAGAAATTTTTCTCATTTTGGGGCAAAAAGGCAGAAATCTCCCATATTTTGGGGCAAAAATGCAGAAATTCCCCTTATTTTGAGGTAAAAAGGCTGAAATTCCCATTATTTCGGGGCAAAAAGGCAGAAATTTCCCTTATTTTGAGGCAAAATTGCAGAAATTTCACTTATTTCATTGTAATAAGTCAGAAATTTTCCTTATTATGGGGCAAAAAAGACAGAAATTCCCTTTGTTTTGGGGGAAAAAGACAGAAATTCCACTATTTTAGAGGCAAAAAAGCAGAAATTCCTTTTATTTTGGAGTAAAAATGAAGAAATTTCCCTTTTTTGTGGAAAAAGGTATACATTCCACTTATTTTTGGGCTAAAAAGCAGAAATTCCCCGAATTTTGGAGCAAAATTGCAGAAATTCCCCTAATTGTGGGGCAAAAAGGCAGAAATTCCCTATATGTTGGGGCAAAAAGACAGAAATTCTCCTTATTTTGGGGCAAAACTCAGAAATTCCACTTATTTTGGGGCAAAATTCCAGAAATTTCCCTTATTTTGGGGCAAAATTGCAGAAATTTCACTTATTTTGGGGCAAAATTGCAGAAATTTCACTTATTTCAGGGAAAAAAGGCAGAAATTTTTCTTATTTTGGGGCAAAAAAACCAGAAATTTCTTTTATTTTGTGGCAAAAATGCAGAAATTCCCCTTCTTTTGAGGTAAAAAGGCTGAAATTTCCCTTATTTAATGGCAAAAAGTCAGAAATTTCCTTTATTTTGGGGCAAAATTGGAGAAATTTCACTTATTTTAGGGTAATAAGTCAGAAATTTTACTTATTTTGGGGCCAAAATAACAGAAATTCTCTTTGTTTTGAAGGAAAAGACAGAAATTCCACTTATTTAGAGGCAAAAAAGCAGAAATTCCCCTTATTTTGAAGCAAAAATGAAGAAATTTCCTTTTTTTTATGGTAAAAAGGTATGCATTCTTCTTATTTTCGGGCAAAAAGGCAGAAATTCCCCGTATTTTGGAGCAAAATTGCAGAAATTCCCCTAATTGTGGGGCAAAAAGACAGAAATTCAATATATGTTGGGGCAAAAAGACAGAAATTCTCCTTATTTTGGGGCAAAACTCAGAAATTCCACTTATTTTGGGGCAAAATTCCAGAAATTTTCTTTATTTTGGGGCAAAATTGCAGAAATTTCACTTATTTTGGGGCAAAATTGCAGAAATTTCAATTATTTCATGGTAAAAAGGCAGAAATTTTCCTTATTTTGGGGCGAAAATGCAGAAATTCCTAATATTTTGTGGTAAAAATGCAGAAATTCCCCTTATTTTGAGGTAAAAAGGCTGAAATTCCCCTTATTTGGGAACAAAAAAGCATAAATTTCCCTTATTTTGGGGCAAAATTGCAGAAATTTCACTTATTTCAGGGTAAAAGTAAGAAATTTTCCTTATTTGGGGCAAAAAAGACAGAAATCCCATTTGTTTTGGGGGAAAAAGACAGAAATTCCACTTATTTAGAGGCAAAAAAGCAGAAATCCCCTTATTTTGGAGCAAAAATGAAGAAATTTCCCTTTTTTGTGGCAAAAGGTATACATTCCCCTTATTTTCAGGCTAAAAAGCAGAAATTCTCCGTATTTTGGAGCAAAATTGCAAAAATTCCCCTAATTGTGGGGCAAAAATGCAGAAATTCTCTATATGTTAGGGCAAAAGGAAAGAAATTCTTTTTATTTTGGGGCAAAACTCAGAAATTCTACTTATTTTGGGGCAAAATTCCAGATATTTCCCTTATTTTGGGGCAAAATTGCAGAAATTTTACTTATTTTGGGGCAAAATTGCAGAAATATCACTTATTTCAGGGAAAAAAGGCAGAAATTTTTCTTATTTTGGGGCAAAAAAAGACAGAAATTCCCTTTGCTTTGAAGGAAAAAGAGAGAAATTCAACTTATTTAGAGGCAAAAAAGCAGAAATTCTTCTTATTTTGGAGCAAAAATGAAGAAATTTTCTTTTTTTATGGAAAAAAGGTATGCATTCTTCTTATTTTCAGACAAAAAGGCAGAAATTCCCCGTATTTTGGAGCAAAATTGCAGAAATTTCCCTAATTGTGTGCAAAAAGGCAAAAATTCCCTATATGTTGTGGCAAAAAGACAGAAATTCTCCTTATTTTGGGGCAAAATTCAGAAATTTCACTTATTTTTGGGCAAAATTGCAGAAATTTCACTTATTTCAGAAAAAAAAGGAGAAATTTTCTTATTTTGGGGCAAAAGGCAGAAATTCTCCTTATTTTAGGGCAAAATTGCAGAAATTTCCCTTATTTTGTGACAAGAAACAGAAATTCTCTTTATTTTGGGGCAATATTACAGAAAATACTTTTATTATGGGGAAAAATTGCAGATATTTCTTTTATTTTAAGGATAAATTGCAGAAATTTCACTTATTTCAGAGAAAAAAAGCAAAACTTTTTCTTATTTTAGGGCAAAATGCAGAAATTCCCATTATTATGGGGCACAATGGCAGAAATTCACCTTATTTTGGGGTGAAATTGCAGACATTTCA